>NC_041381.1:485216841-485249834 GCF_002162155.2 Triticum dicoccoides | reverse complement strand
GAGTGGAGAGAAAACCTCCCACTCGGGGGCTTAGCTGTAGCCCAGTGCTCGCCTAAGTTTCTAAAATCCTACCGAGTGGAGAGCAAACCTCCCACTCGGGGGCTCAGCTGCAGCCCAGCGCTCGCCTAAGTTTCTAAAATCCTACCGAGTGGAGAGCAAACCTCCCACTCGGGGGCTTAGCTGCAGCCCAGTGCTCGCCTAAGTTTCTAAAATCCTACCGAGTGGAGAGCAAACCTCCCACTCGGGGGCTTAGCTGCAGCCTAGTGCTCGCCTAAGTTTATAAATCCGGTCAAGTGGAGAACAAGCTTCTCACTCGGAGGCTTGGTTGCAGCCCAGCATTCGCCCAAAAATGACGAGCATAAGTCGATTGCAATTTGTGCTTCACTCCTACCTGCAAAAGAGCATTACAGATACTAGTATATATTCCAACCCAAAGAAGATGGTTGTTCGAAAGAAGAAAATGTATTTCAACGGCAAATCAAGTTCGGATAACGTCCTACGGATCCAGAAGTGCTCAGGCATCAAGCCTGTTAAAGTTTGTTGGTTACAAAAATCACTCGGCATTCCGAGGCAAATTCAAATCATCGAGCATAGAAGTGTTTTACCCCTCCTGCGGAGGGCTGGAAGGCGCAACAAACTCGTCCAGGTCGATCCCATCCACGATCCGAGTGGCAGCAGCGATGAAAGTCTACATGAAAGAAGGGAAGTCATGCTTCCTAGTGTTGGCCACCTTGAGAGACACCAACTTGTCTTCTCTCGCTTCCTTGTAGTGGACGCGGACTAAGGACAGAGCAACGTCAGCACCGCACCTGGCATAAGACTTCTTCCATTCTTGCACTCGACTTGGAACTTCGTTCAGTCGAGTCATCAGTGACTCAAGGTCGTTCTGAAGCGTTTCTTCTAGCCAGAGCAATGTGTCGATGCGCGACATTGCGGCCTTCAGTCTTGCAAGGTAATCGATCACTGCAGCAACGCGAGACTCGAGGCGGAGCATGTTCCTAGCGGTTTCATCTTTCACCGGAGAGTTGATGAGATCCAAGCCAGTCTCCACTCGACCAGTCTCCTCTTCAAAGTTTTGGCAGAATTATGTGGACACGATTCAAGGATAAGCTAATATCCCTACAGCAAGTCAGTAATTACCAATCGGATATAAGGGTTACATTCGAGCATGAGGAATAGCTTCTTGGCGAGTCCTCCCAGATAAACCTCCAAGTCATTCTTCTTTCCCGCCAGTTCGCCAACTTTGTCGCTCAGGACCATATTGGCATTCTTCAGTCGAGTGACTTCCTGGTTGGCCACGTCGAGAGCAGCTTTCAGATTAGTGTTTTCCTCTTCAAGTTTGCCGACAGAAGCCAACTTCTCTTCTGCAAGTTTTGTCTTGTCCGAAGCCGCTTTCTGCGCCTCGGCGAGGTCAAGGTCCTTCTTCTTCAGAGCACCCTTCAGTTTTTCTGAAAAATCACAATAAGATCAGACTCGGAGACAAGCAAGAAGCAAGGACAGTCGTCAAGATTCTCACCAAACATACCTTTTGCCTCCTCCTACGACTTCGTGAATTTCTCTTGGACAAGCTTCAGGTCAAGTTCAAGCTGGATATGCTTGTTCTCCAACTCGGTATAACGAGAAACAAGGTCACAAGATTTCTGCGAAAGTTCAGTCGACAGACATCAAAGACAGATCACTTCCGAGTGACTAAAAGAAAAATCGTAGTATTTCTAAGACTACAGCTGAATCTAAACATTAAACTGTAGTCTCGGGGGCTACACCCAATGGGTGCACTCAGCGTGCCCCCACTAGTTCTATCATCTAGACTCAGAGTCGATCAGTCGACCGGAAGCAGTTAACTGTCAGCAGTTAAAAAAAGAATTATTCATTCCATAGCCGACTGCCAGCAATCGCCACGGTCTCGGGGACTACACCCAGTGGGTGCACTCAGCGTGCCCCCACCGGTTCCATGATTCCACTCGACCAGCTCGAGTGAAAAAAGTAAAAGTGAGAAATCTCAAGACACAAAGACTACAGTCGACTGCCAGCAGTCCACCGTAGTCTCGGGGACTACACCCAGTGGGTGCACTCAGCGTGCCCCCACTAATCCCTACATTCCAATTGACACACCCAGTGGGTGCATGACAAACATCAAGATTTCCAGTCGGTGTTTAACTAACCTGGACATTACTCTTGAGAGCTGAACTCGCGTCATAAGCTGCTTGGCTGGCGGTTCAGATCGCCTTCACCTGCTCCATCATAATCCCGGCCTGGCGTATGGCTTCCTTGGCAGCGCTTGCTTGGTCCTCCGGGACGTGGTAGGTGGAGAAGAGAGAAGGCGGGTCAGCACTCGACGACAAAGGTCGGGCAACCGTCAACGGCTCCGCAAAGGACACGGTAGCCCGAGCAACGTTGCTCCCCTCTGGAATCAGTGGTTCAGGTGCTGACACAACCTGAGCAGCCTTGCCAACAGTCGCCTTCCTGCTCCTCCTCGACCTGAGGGGCGCTTCATCATCATCGTCAGGAAGATCGATGACAACGCTAGGTGGAGCTGCAGAAGAAGTTCAAAGTCAAAAATAAAGATTCAATCGACCGAAAGCAAAACCGCGCAGATTATACCAGGATGAGAAGTAGCAGCATCTTCCATTTCTTGATCCTCATGCCTGGCTGAAGTTTCAGAAGTAGCAGCACTGCGATTTCAAAAATCAGTCGGTCAGCGATTGAGTCGACCAAGAATGAAAAACATGAGTTATGCCATTACCCAGAAACAGTCGGAATCTCCATCCTCATCTTCGGTAGGGCCTTCGCCGGTTTTGTCGGGGCCGCTCGGGGTTGCTTCGACGCCTTCTCAGTCGGCGCTGGTGAAGTCGTCCGACCGTGTTTCGTCGATTGGCCAGCAGACACGACTCCCTTACCGCGTTCGACCGCAGGGTCGTGGGCGAGCTTGGATCTTCTTTCAGAATGGGGAGGCACAACTTCCTCCTCCTCTTCCTCCTCATCAGAGCCTGCATATTCGTCACCCTCATTACCATACGATTCCCACTCCTCTTGACTTTCACCTCCACTTCCTTCCTCCTCCTCGGCCTGCGCCTGCGCCCCGTTGGGCATCGAATACAACTCAGTGGTCTCCTCAAAGACAACAAGCAAGACAAAAGTCAATCAACTGGTCCGCGACGAAACAGAACGGACGGAACGAGAGTACGGTCGGAGAAAAGTGATCATACCTTGTCTTCCTCGTAAGATTGGTCGAGTGGCGGGATCCTCCTGGCTCCACGAGGGTTGTCCTTGTTCCCTGTGATGGCGGTCATCCACCTCTCCAGTGTGGCATCGTCGACCTCCTCTGGGTGGACCCGAGTGGTGTCTTTAGTGCCAGAATACAACCACATCGGGTGGCCATGATACTGGAGTGGTTGGATGCGCCGCCGAAGGAAAACCTCCAGAAGATCCATGCCAGTCACACCGTCACGAATCAACTAGACTACCCGCTCCATCAGCATTTTTACTTGAGCCTTCTCCTCCGGAACTACTTTCAGAGATGATGGCTTGTTCACTCGACTCATAGAGAAGGGAGGGAGCCCAGTCGACTGCCCTGGCATCGGCTGGTCTTGGCAGTAGAAACAGATCGACTGCCACCCTCTGACTGACTCGGGAAGGGTCATAGCTGGGAAGGCGCTCTTACTCCTCATCTGGACCCCAAGACCCCCGCACATCTGGATTACCTGAGTTCTCTCGTCATTGGGGCTGACTTTTTTCACCGTCTGAGAACGACAGGTGAATATGTGTTTGAAAAGGCCCCAGTGCGGCCAACAACCCAAGAAGTTTTCACACAAAGATACAAAAGCGACGAGATAGGCAATGGAATTGGGTGTAAAGTGGTGAAGCTGAGCCCCGAAGAAATTCAGAAACCCTCGAAAGAAAGGATGCGATGGCAGAGAGAACCCTCGATCTACATGAGTCGCCAAGAGGACACACTCACCCTCCTGAGGCTACGGCTGCCACTCCGTTCCCGGGAGGCTCGCCGCCCCGTGAGCAATCAGGCCTTCGTTGGCCAGGTCGTCGAGATCTTTTTGGGTGATGGTCGAGCGGATCCAATCACCCTGGATCCAACCTTGCGGCAAACGGGAACGCGACGAGGATCCGCCTCGACTGGTCGCTCTCCCCTTCACCTTCGTCGTTGCCTTCTTCGCCCGCTCCAAAGCCGCCATCCTCTCCTTCACCATTGTCGCCGGCGAGGATGGAACGGAGCAGCGGTGCTGAGCAGTGGACGAACGCGGCGGAGGAATCTGGAGACGAGGAAGGGGAAAACGAGGGAGCACTGTTCAAAAGCCACCGCCTGGTCCCTTATATGGAGTCACTTCCGAGTGGCTGACGGGTAGGCCCAGACAATCCTGTCAAATGCCGAAATAGTCGCACATGTGATACGTGGCGAAAAAGGTGGCACGGGAATCGAGGCGTCTCTGCCTTATCCCATCCAAGTACTGCGGTCTTCTCCGCTTCGCGCGCTTCCCAAAATTCGGATCCCACTGAATCCGCTAACCGCAGGGCAACTTGTCAGACGGAAGATGTCATGCGATTCGTCGCTCGGAAATCCCCAAGTTCATAAAGTTCACTCGACAGATATGAAGAATGGATCAAGGCGACTGAAAGAAAGTTGACATCCTCACTTGAAAGTCACTGATCCAGAGCAAAACACCTTTACAACACCAGGAAACAGGTCGGAAAATTTACAAACTCCTTCCTCACTCAAACCTCGATCCATTCGGGGGCTAATGATGAAGTCATGTACCTAGGGTAGGGTCATGGACCTGTCCAAGGTACCCTCCCCAAGGGCATCTTTTAATAAGAAGGCGTCTTCCAGTCGACCAAGAGGAATTCGCTCGACGGACTAGAAGACACTCGACGAACATAAAGACACTCGACCATGAAGACTCACTCGACCACCAGGAGTTCAAGATCTACTCTGAATCCAAATGGTCTGTAATTAAGTAGTCTTTATGGTCATAATGATACTTTATGTAAGGCGTTACCAGTAACGCCAGATCTTAATGTACTTTAACCCTCCGCTAGGTGGGCTGGCTGGGGTCCTGGCGTCCTCTATATAAGCCACCCCCCTCCACTGGTAGAAGGGTTCGCATCCCTGTAACTCTCACACATATAATCCAGTCGACCGCCTCCGGGCTCCGAGACGTAAGGCTGTTACTTCTTCCGAGAAGGGCCTGAACTCGTAAAACACTTGTGTGCACAACTACTCCATAGCTAGGATCTTGACTCTCCTTAGTACCCCCCCACACTACTGTCAGACTTAGAACCACGACAAGATCCTCGTCTCTTTTTATATAGGCAACTTATTTGAGAAGCTAGGGGCGAAAATGTAAAAATCCCCTGGCTTTTCGCATTCGTTCGACACATGGAAGATGGCCTTTATTGGACGTGGAAGCCAAGGAGCGCAACATTTATCAGAAGCCGGATACTATTCTACAAGTATATGGAGCTGGAGAAGAACCCGCCTTGCAATGCCGAAGACAATTTGTGCGCCGGACTCGTCGTCATTGAAGCCTGGTTCGGGGGCTACTGAGGGAGTCCTGGATTAGGGGGTGTCCGGATGGTCGGACTATGACCTTTGGCCGGACTCCCGGACTATGAAGATACAAGATTGAAGACTTCGTCCCGTGTCCGAATAGGGACTTTCCTTGGCGTGGAAGGCAAACTTGGCGAGATGATATGAAGATCTCCTCCCATTGTAACCGACTCTGTGTAACCCTAGCCCTCTCCGGTGTCTATATAAACTGGAGAGTTTTAGTCCATAGGACGAACAACAATCATACCATAGGCTAGCTTCTAGGGTTTAGCCTCTCTGATCTCGTGGTAGAAAAACTCTTGTACTACTCATATCATAAATATTAATCAAGCAGGACTAGGGTTTTACCTCCACCGAGAGGGCCCGAACCTGGGTAAAAACATCGTGTCCCTTGTCTCCTGTTACCATCCGCCTAGACGCACAGTTTGGGACCCCCTACCCGAGATCCGCCGGTTTTGACACCGACAACCCGGAACCAGTGGCGCAGGAGGAAGAGGCGGCAGCGTAGCCATGGCTTGGGAGACTGGTGGCTCCTGAGCCTTGGGTACCTCAGCAGCAGCATCAGGCACCGGCACCTCCGGAGCCAGCAGGGCCGTGGGGGCTGGCACCCCGCCAGGGCGCTCCTCCAGGGCTCGCGAGGATGATCGGGCAGGGGAGGTGCGAACGTCATTGCCTCCCCTTCCCATGGGTGAAGGAGCGGCCGCGGCAGACGAGTCTGCCCCAAACGGAGCCACCGTGTCCCCCTTCTTCCTCTTCGCCACAAGCGGCGGCCTAACAAACCAATGAAGAGCGTCAAGCTCCAGCAGGACAATCAAAGACAAGATGGGGTTCGAGCACTTATTCGTCAATCGCGGCATATTTCACCGCCCTCTTGCCGAGCTTGAAGCGTGAGAGCCTCGTGGTCCGGGGCGCAGCTGCAAGAGTTCTAGGAGAGGAGGAGGGTGCAACAGAAGGGCTGGAGGCGGCTCCAGGCGATGCCTGGCTAGAGGCAGCCTCTCGGGAGATTAGCGTTGACCTGTCCTTCTTCGGGATCGCGGGTGGATTCTCCTCTCCCGTGTGGCGCCGGTCTCATCGTCGTCCGGCAAGGTGCAGAGGATGCTGGCCCAGCACCGGGGAGAGGTCTCCCCCGTCCCCTCAAAGGTCGCCTCCGAGTCGCACTCCTCTTCTTCTTCCTCTTCCTCTCCTCCCCCACGGGAGTTGCCTGAAGACACGTCCACTGGCGCCGTTGCCCCCTGGGCCACAGGAGGTGTCGCCGGCACCAGGTCGCGCCCATCAAAGGTGGGCATGGCATCCACCACCTATGCCCGGTCCTCATAGAGGAACAAGGGGGCGGGGCACCCTCCAGACCTTCTTGGTCGTCCCCAACCAAGAGGCGGAGAGCTGCGGCCAGGTCCTCGTCAGCCAGAGCCGCCAGATTCAGGCGGAGGTTGTCTTCCACACCCCCAAGCGTCCATAAGGGGCACGAGTGCGCCTGAAGTGGAGCCACCCGCTGCGTCAGGAACTCCCTTAGGAGCGTGGCCCCCGTCAGCTTCGCCGCCTTAACGTTGCCCGGCTTCAGGTTGGCGTTCACCTTCTTCAGCACCAGTTTTGCCCGGTCACCAACAAGCTTTGCGGGAGACCACCCTTCGTCAGGCTGGGGCATCTTCGTTGGCAACACCAACCGGGTGTGGACGCATCCGGCATCAATCATGACCCACTTGCTCCGGAAGTTGTCAGCCCTCTTCCCGGTCTTCGAGATCATGTTGGCCTTGGCGTGCGCGACGAAGTTGGCGCATGCCGAAGTGTGCTCGCCATTGATTCGGAGGGAGAGGAAGTGGCGCAGCAGGGCAACAGAAGGCATCACCCCAAAATGCGCCTCGCAGTAGTAGGCAAAAATTGACAAAAGGAGAACAGAGTTGGGATGGAGATGAAGGTCCTGCAACCTGTAATGGCGAAGGACAGCGTAGAAGAAGTCGGAGAAGGGAGGAACCAGGCCGGCGATGATGGTGTTCATGAAGAAGGGGTAGAAGGTGCTCCCCTTAGCCTCCGGCTCGGCGAAGCCATCCCGGAGTTCGGTCTCCCTTATCTCGCTGCCCTCCACCACCGTCATCAGGCGCGTAACGGCGAGATTCTTCTCCGACATATTGGGGGCATCCAGGGCCGGCGAATACCAAGCCGGCAGCGCATCGACCTTGACCGTGTGGGGCGCCATTGCTTGCTGAAAGGGAAGGAGTGGAGTAGATTTGGAGATTTCGGAAGCAAGGAAGCAAGCAAGGGGATCTGGAGCAAGGCGAAGGAGAGCAACGAAGGCAAGCCTTGCCCACGCCAGCCTCTCGTCAAGTCGGGCAGTTGCCGAGGCAGTGTGGGGAAGCGGAGACGCCCATGTCCAATCAATCGCCATGCGTTGACCAAGGCCGCATGCTGTTGGGGCCCGCGGTGCTCCGCACTTGCCCTTTGGCTTCGCTGCTAAGCCAAGTCCGAGCATGCCTTGGGCCCGGGGGCTACTGTCGGCGTTCTGGGAACGGGGGTCCCCAGACTTGCTTGCATGCGGCCCGCAGCGTGCCTCAATTGGTGGCCCAGTGCGGCCCGTCTTCATCAACCGACACTCAAGACCCTCGCGAGGGGCCAAGCCTTGCGGGGCGGACGGCACAAGGCCTCCTCAGGAGTGGCCTCACCAGACAGGCTCACGAGGAGGCGGAGAGATCAAGGCAAGGGGTACGTCGCGAGGTGCCCATGACGCAAGGCATGACGATCAAGGCCAGGCGGGCGCCTTCCTGCGCAGTGTCCTCGTTTCCTCTTTAGTGGAAAGGAGGCAAGTGCGGGCGCGGAGTACCGAGGCATCAGGCAAAGGTTTCCATATCGGTGCAACAAGACCAAGACCAGAAGGATGGCAGGACGGAGGTCACCGTGGAGCCCAAGGCGGTGTTATCACCAGCACCTTTGGCAGGCGAAGACCACCTTTAGTCAGGATAGCTTGTACTACATGTCCCCTTTCAAAATGGCCGTTGTTGGATCCCTTCCCGCTCAATATTTGGGAAGAGGACCAGGGCCTCTATAAATAGGGCTAGCCACCACGATAGAAGGCATCTCATCTCATCTAGAGGCATCTCATCCAGAGAAAAAGGGAATCCTTCCCAAGCAGAACATCACGCCAGCACAAGAACACCTATCCTCGCGAGGCTGTGATAACCCACAAGTGTAGGGGATCACAACAGTTTTTGATAAGTAAGAGTGTTGAACCCAACGGGGAGCTAAAGGTAGAATAAATATTCCCTCAAGTTCTATCGACCACCGATACAACTCTACGCACGCTTGACGTTCGCTTTACCTAGAGCAAGTATGAAACTAGAAGTACTTGGTAGGTGTGATAGGATAGGTTTGCAAGATAATAAAGAGCACGTAAACATAAACTAGGGTCTGTTTAGATAAATATGCAATAAAGTAAATATAGCGAGTGTGGAAAAGTGGTGGTAGGAGTTGCGAAATTGTCCCTAAGCAATTGACTATGTTGCTAGACCGGTAATCACTATTGCAATTCTATTTGAGGGAGAGGCATAAGATAACATACTTTCTCTACTTGGATCATATGCACTTATGATTGGAACTCTAGCAAGCATCCGCAACTACTAAAGATTCATTAAGGTAAAACCCAACCATAGCATTAAAGCATCAAGTCCCCTTTATCCCATACACAACAATCCCCTTACTCGGGTTTGTGTTTCAGTCACTCACACAACCCACTATAAGCGAATCATGAACGCATTGCAACACCCTACAGCGGGAATCCCTCACGCTTGCGCGACACAGAGGGCACCATAGGACAGCACCAATAATAAAACATGCACCTCAAACCAATCATAGCAATTCATCAATCACCGATAGGATAACAAAAATCTACTCAGACATCATAGGATGACA
This sequence comes from Triticum dicoccoides, assembly GCF_002162155.2. NCBI lineage: Eukaryota > Viridiplantae > Streptophyta > Magnoliopsida > Poales > Poaceae > Triticum > Triticum dicoccoides. The sequence continues at coordinate 485,240,377 of NC_041381.1, read as the reverse complement.
ACACATCATTGGAAAATAATATGAAGCATAAAGCACCATGTTCAAGTAGAGGGTACAGCGGGATGCGGGAGAGTGGACCGCTGTAGATAGAAGGGGGAAGGTGATGGAGATGTTGGTGAAGATCGCGATGATGATGATGGCCCCCGGCAGCGCTCCGGCGCCACCGGAAGCAAGGGGGAGAGATGCCCCCTTCTTCTTCTTCTTCCTTGACCTCCTCCCTAGATGGGAGAAGGGTTTACCCTCTGGTCATTGGCTCCCATGGCTTGGGAGGGGCGAGAGCCCCTCTGAGATTGGATCTATCTCTCTGTTTCTGCGTTCTCTGTTTCTGCCCCTTCACCGTTTCCTTTATATCTGGAGATCCGTAACTCCGATTGGGGTGAATCTTTCGCCCAGATTTTTCTTGTAAAATTAGCTTTCCTGCGGCAAAAAAAGAGCGTCAACCGCCTTACGGGTGGCCCACGAGAGTCCAGGGCGCGCCTAGGGGGGAGAGCGCGCCCCCCTGTCTCGTGGCCACCCGGAACACTGTTTCACGTTGATTCTTCCTCCGGAAAATCCCAAATATTCCAAAATAATTCTCCGTCCGTTTTTATCCCGTTTGGACTCCGTTTGATATGGGTTTTCTGTGAAAAAAAAAATATGCAACAGACAGGAACTAGCACTAGGCACTGGATCAATATGTTAGTCCCAAAAAATAGTATAAAAAGTTGCCAAAAGTATATAAAAGTTGAATAATATTGGCATGGAACAATCAAAAATTATAGATACGACGGAGACGTATCAGGCTGTACTTCCCCTGTACTGTTCATCACCAGCCCAAGAGGCAATCCACTACACCACACACTGGACTAGGGTATTACACCACAACGGTGGCCCGAACCAGTATAAACCTTGTGTCTCTTGTGCTATGAGTTCATCGATCTAGTTTAGGGATCGCGGCGAGGCTGAGGGCGTGAATCGGTAGGAGGAGATCTTCGTGCGCACCCCAGAGTTCGAACCTTAAGTGTTTTGCCGGAACCCGATATCCGACAATGACGAATCCAGCAGCCAAGAGCCGGACCATCTCTTCACCAATAGGTTATGCCTCTCTTCATTGAAATGACGAAGGAATTGTTTGACCGGCTTAAACTTGGGATCAAGATTGAGAGTGTGCTTAGCGGGTTCCCTCGGTACACCTGGCATGTCTGAGGGCTTCCATGCAAAGATGTCCCAGTTCTCACGGATGAACTCGATGAGCGTGCTTTCCTATTTTGGATCCATATTAACACTGGTGCTGAACTGCTTGGATGAGTCACCACGAACAAAATCAACCAACTTAGTATCATCTGCCGACTTAAACTTCAACAAGGGGTCGTTCTCTGTAGTTGGCTTCTTCAAAGGTGTCATATCCGCCAGGTCAATATTATCTTTGTGAAATTTGAACTCCTATGTGGCACAAGCCGACTCAGCATTGATGACCCACAAGTATATCGGGTCAATTGTAGCCTTTTTTGATAAGTAAGAGTGTCGAACCCAATGAGGAGCAGAAGGAAATGACAAGTGGTTTTCAGCAAGGTAATGTCTGCAAGTGCTAAAATTGTAAGTAGCTGAGTAGTTAGATAGCAAGATAATTTGTAACGAGCAAGTAATGACAGTAGCAACAAAAGTGCAGCAAGGTAGCCCAATCCTTTTGAGGCAAAGTACAGCCCAAAACAATGTCTTATGATAAGCAAAGTGTTCTTAAGGGTACACGGGAGTTTCATCTAGTCACTTTCATCATGTTGGCTTAATTCGTGTTTGGGGTGGACCGGTGCTTATGTGTTGTTCTTACTTGAACAAACCTCCTACTTATGATTAACCCTCTCGCAAGCGTCCGCAACTATGAGAAAAGTGTTAAGAATAAATTTCTAACCATAGCATTAAACTTTTGGACCCAATCGGTCCCTTACAGAATAGCGCATAAACTGGGGTTTAAGCTTCTGTCACTCTCGCAACCCACCATATATAACTACTCCACAATGCATTCCCTTAGGCCCAAATATTGTGAAGTGTCATGTAGTTGACGATCACATGACACCACTAAGAGAATGACAACATACATATCATCAAAATATAGAACACATATCAAGTTCACATGATTACTTGCAACATGATTTCTCCCGTGACCTCAAGAACGAAAGTAACTACTCACAAATGATAAACATGCTCAAGATCAGAGGGGTATTAAATAGCATAATGGATCTGAACATATAATCTTCCACCAAATAAACCGTATAGTAATCAACTACAAGATGTAATCAACACTACTAGTCACCCACAAGCACCAATCTATAGTTTTGATACAAAGATTGAACTCAAGAGATGAACTAGGGTTTGAGAGGAGTTGGTGCTGTTGAAGATGTTGATGAAGATTTCCCTCCCCAAGATGGGAGAGTTGTTGGTGATGATGATGACGATGATTTCCCCCTCCGGGAGGGAAGTTCCCTCGGCGGAATTGCTCTGTCGGAGGGCAAAAGTGCTCCTACCCAAGTTCCGTCTCGAGGCAGTGGTGCTTCATCCCGAATGTCCTCTCCTGATTGTTTTGTAGGTCAAAATGACTTCTATACCAGAAGATGGGCACCAGAGGTGGGACGAGGAGGGCATCACCCACCAGGGTGCGCCTGGGCCTCCTGGCGCGCCTAGGAGGGTTGTGCCCACCTGGTGTCCCCTTGGTACTTATTTTCTAAAATTCCTAAATATTCCATAAAAAATCCTTAGGAAGTTTCAGCTAATTTGGAGTTGTGCATAATAGGTAGCTTGACGTAGCTTTTTCACGTCCAGATTTCCAGCTGCCAGAATTCTCCCCCTTAGTGCATACCTTGCATATTATGAGAGAAAAGGCATTAGAATTACTCCAAAAAGCATTATTATACAATAAAACAACATAAATAACAGTAGGAAAACAGGACGTAAAATGGACGTATCAACTCCCCCAAGCTTGTCCTCAAGCGAAAAGCGAAATCGAAAAACATGTCCACATGTTTAGAGAGAGAGGTGTCCATAAAAACAAGAATACAGACATAGCAGCATCATGTGACTTATTATAATAGCAACAAACTTTAACATAATACTTTTATCATAGAACTTTTATCATGGACTTCTCATGAACAAGTGACAATTCATCACAACATCGAAGTATAAAGCATAAATTCTATTGGAAACCAACAAACTATGTTCTCAGTCAACTTTGCAACTACAATTCATCATCTTTTCAGGAAGGGTCACGTATCGGAGCCTTTAGGCAAGTCCACATACTCAACCATCATTTGGTCTTCTATAATTGTTAACACTCACCGCGTACACATGAGAAAAACATTTCAACCAGACACATAGAAAGATAGGGGTTTATAGTTTCGCCTCCCAACGCACTCACCTCAAGAGTGATGTCAACAATAATAACTAATGTTACCCATATTCAACTGGATACATGTGCCTAGATCTTTCCCCACCACACGATGCTTGCCAAAGGAGAAAAATAAAAGGAATAGAGAGAAAAACTTTTACTCTTGCATGAAAGTAAATACATGAAAGTAAAAGATAGGCCCTTCGCAGAGGGAAGCAGAGGTTGCCATGCGCTCTTTGTTTGTATGCTCAACCCCATAGTGCAAGAGAACGTCACGTTATATTGCCCCTTGTGATGGAAACCTTTATTATGTAGTCTGTCGCTTTTATTCTTCACCATCACAATTTCGTACAACACTCAATTTTCCCTTACACTAAATGATCTCACACTTTTAGAAGAAATTTTTATTGCCCTTTTTGCATCGATGACAACTTACTTGAAGGATCTTACTCAATCCATCGGTAGGTATGGTGGACTCTCAAACAAGATTTGGGTTTAAGGGTTTTGGATGCACAAGTAGTATCTCTACTTAGTGTGGAGTTTTTTGGCTAGCAAGGATATGGGCAAGCACCACATGTTGAAGGATCTATGACAATATATCTTCTATGTGAATATGAGCAAACATAAATCATTAAGTTGTCTTCCTTGTCCAACGTCAACAATTTTGGCGTATAATATTTTGATGGGTGCTCACAATCATAAAAGATTTCCATGATAGTATATTTATATGTGAATCTTCTCTTCCCTTATTAATTATTTCACGATTTGCATCATTGACCAATGCTATGTTTGTCAATCTACAATAAAATTTTCTACTTATACTTTTCCTTGTGTAATGTCATCACTTACCATAAGATTAGCATATGATATTTTCTTTTATTTCCTTTATTTTTGTTGAAACAAGACAGTAAAGAAGGCAAAACTCAAACTAAACTTTATTATATATCTCGCACTCGATTACAAGGACTGATCACTAAGCAAACTCACAAAAAGAAAGGATCAAACTAAACTTTTATTCATCTAATAGCAAAAAATAACCATGGATCGAACTAAGAAAGTAAAGACAAAAGGTAGTGGAGATGATATGATACCAGGACACCTCCCCCAAACTTGGCGAAGGCCAAGGGGAGTGCCCATTCCCGATACTCAGTCTTTTTGGTGGTGATGAAGTAGAAGTGATCCGGTCTTTAAGGACCAAGAGACTCTCCAATCTTTGGATGACGCCTCGCAGGGAAGCGATGTGCTCCATATGCAGAATATTTTCACGAATGAGAAACTTATTTTGTATACGAACCGTTTCAATGATCCTGAAGGCTGCAATCTCATTGGGGGTAAGATGAGCATAGTAGGGTTTAAGGATATCTTCCTCTTACTCATCGGCAGGCGAGGCTTGCTCGTCCATCGGCACTTGATCTCCGGTGGCCTCGTTGCTCTTTTCCTCCTTAGCTGCTCCAACTGGGACTCTCTCTTCAGCTCGATCTTCATCAACCAAGCATCATCTTCCATATGATCATAGGGAGAAGAAGACATGATGCCTGGCTCAACAGATTTGACAGAAAACTGCGAGAAAAGAAAACAGGAGATTTCTCCATGATACGGAGGTCAACAGGTTTGGGAGTTATATAAAGTTTTTTATCTTGGGGAACAAGTAGAACAGAAGAAAAATGGAGTCTAGAAAGTACCTGAGGTGCGCAAAACCCATTGGGGCGCACCTGGCTTGCCAGGCATGCCCTGGTGTATCGTGCCCACAAGGGTCACTTTTCTGGAAGTTTCTTATTTTCCTAATTTTTTAAATATTCCAAAACTGACAAAAAGTATTTCGCGGATTTTTTGGAGTCTGTTTACTTACCGTATCACATACCTCCTTTTTTCATGATTCTGGGGTGTTCCAGAAGGTTTCCTTTATGTGTTCTTCCGGTGTCAAAGTTTGGATGATATTGCTTTCAACATTAATGGGCTTATCTGAGACATAGTGTTTTATTCGTTGCCCATTGACAACCTTCGGGTTAGTACCTTCGGCATTATTTATTTTGATAGCTCCGGATTGATGGACCTCCTCGATGACATAGGGTCCTTCCCATTTGGAGAGGAGTTTTCCTACAAAGAATCTGAAATGAGAGTTGTACAAAAGAACATATTCCCCAACTTTGAACTCACGCCTTTGGATTCTTTTGTCATGCCATCTTTTAACTTTTTCTTTGAATAATTTGCATTTTCATAAGCCTGGGTTCTCCATTCATCTAATGAGCTAATATCAAATAACCTCTTTTCACTAGAAAGTTTGAAATCATAATTGAGTTCTTTAATTACCCAATATGCTTTATGTTCTAACTCAAGAGGCAAATGACAAGCTTTTACATAAACCATTTTATATGGAGACAAACCCATATGATTTTTATAAGCTGTTCTATAAGTCCAAAGTGCATCATCTAATTTCTTAGACCAATTCTTTCGGGACCTTTTGACAGTCTTTTGTAAGATTAGTTTTATTTCTCTATTGATAAGTTCAACTTGACCACTAGACGAGGATGATAAGGTGATGCAATTCTATGGTTAACATCATACTTAGCAAGAATTTTACGGAAAGCACCATGAATAAAGTGTGATCCACCATCAGTCATTAAATATCTAGGGACTCCAAACCTTGGGAAAATAACTTCCATACGCATTTTAATAGAGTTGTTTTGATCAACACTACTGGTTGGAATAGCTTCTACCCGTTTAATAACATAATCAACAGAAACCAAAAATATATGTATACCCATTAGAGGAAGGAAAAGGTCCCATGAAATCAAATCCTCAAACATCAAATATTTCAGCTACAAGTGAATAATTCATAGGCATTTCTTGACGCTTACCGATATTACCTATTCTTTGACATTCATCACAAGACGAGACAAACTTACGGGCATTCTTGAGGAGAGTAGGCCAATAAAAACCAGATTGCAATACCTTATGACTGGTTCTATCTCCGATGTCTTCCATAGGCTTCAGAGTGACATTTCCGTAGGATTTGTTCCTTTTCATGCTCAGGTACACAACATCTAATAATACCATCTACTCTTTCTTTATAAAGATGTGGGTCATCCCAAAAGTAATGTCTTAAATCATAGAAGAATTTTTTTTCTTTTGTTGGTATGTGAAGCTAGGTGGTATGTATTTAGAAACAATATAATTAGCATAGTCAGCATACCAAGGTGTATTATTAGAAACATTTATTGCAGCTAATTGTTCATCAGGAAAGCTATAATGAATAGTTTGTGGGTCATCAAGAATATTGTCAAGCCTAGACAAGTTATCAGCTACGGGGTTCTCTACCCATTTTCTATCAGTGATATGCAAATCAAATTCTTGTAGCAGAAGAACCCACCTAAGGGGTCTAGGTTTAGCGTCTTTCTTTTCCATAAGATATTTTATAGCAGCATGATCGGTGTGGACAGTCACTTTAGAATCAACAATGTAAGATCTGAATTTATCACAAGCAAACACCACTGCTAAGAATCCTTTTTTAGTAGTAGCATAATTTTGTGTTGCACTGTCTAGAGTTTTACTAGCATAATGAATAACATCTAGTTTCTTACCAACTCTTTGTCCTAGAACAACACCAATAGCATAACCACTAGAATCACACATAATTTCGAAAGGCAAGTTCCAATCAGGTGGTTGAACAACAGGTTCAGTAATTAAGGCTTTCTTTAGTGTTTCAAAGGCTTCTAAACAATCATCATCAAACACAAAAGGAATATACTTTTGCAAAAGATTCGTAAGAGGCCTAGAAATTTTAGATAAGTCTTTGATAAACCTCCTATAGAAACCAATATGACCAAGGAAACTATGAATACCTTTGATATCTTTAGGACATGGCAATTTCTCAATTGCATCAACCTTGGCTTTGTCCACCTCAATGCCTCTTTCAGAAATTTTATGGCCCAAAAAAATGCCTTCGTTAACCATAAAGTGGCACTTCTCCCAATCCAAGACAAGATTTGTTGTTCACATCTTTGCAAAACTCGATCAAGATTGCTTAAGAAATCATCAAAAGACTTCCCATAAACAAAAAAGTCATCCATGAAAACCTCAACAATATTTTCACAAAAATAAGAGAATATAGCAGTCATACATCTTTGAAAGGTAGCAGGTGCATTACATAGACCAAAAGGCATACATCTATAAGCAAAGGTTCCAAAAGGACAAGTAAAAGTGGTCTTTTCTTGATCAGGTTGTAAAACAGGTATTTGTGAAAAACCAAAATATCCATCAAGAAAGCAAAAATGGGTGTGCTTAGATAATCATTCTAATATGTGATCAATAAAAGGCAGAGGGTAATGTTCTTTTTTACCTGATTATACCTACTTCCAGAAGTTTAAATATTTCCATTCTTACTATTTCTTTCATCTTTAGATTTAACTGATGTTGGTGATCACCAACGGGTTTAGCATCAGGTTCCATATTAATCTTGTGCTGACATAGAGTGGGACTAATGCCCTTAAGATCATCAAGAGTATATCCAATAGAAGCTCTGTGCTTCCTTAGAACTTTCAATAATCTTTCTTCTTCATGTTCTGAAAGGTTAACACTGATAATAACATGATATATCTTTTTCTCATCAAGATAAGCATATTTCAAAGTGTCTGGCAATTATTTTAATTCAAACACATGATCACCTTTAGAGGGAGGAGGACCTCGTAGAGTTTCAATAGGCAAATTGTGTTTAAGCAGAGGTTGTTGTTCAAAAAAGATTCTATCTATTTCATTTCTTTCATACATATGCAAATCATTTTCATGGTCTAGCTAATATTGTTCCAAAGGATTAGTAGGAGGCACAATAATAGAAGCAAGACCAATAATTTCATCCTTACTAGGAAAATCTTTCTTGTGAGGTTGTCTACTAAACATGGAAAAAATAAATTCATGAGATTCATCACCAAATCTAACACCGATAGTTTGTTTCTCACAATCTATTTTAGCATTGACGGTGTTCAAGAAAGGTCTACCAAAAATAAAGGGACGAAAGTCATCTTTTGGGGAGCTAAGAACAAGAAAATCAGTAGGGTATTTTATTTTCCCACACAAGACTTCAACATCTCTAAGAATCCCAATTGGTGATATAGTATCTCTATTAGCAAGTTTAATAGTGACATCTATGCCTTCTATTTCAGCAGGTGCTATTTCATCTTTAATTTCTTGATATAAGGAGAAAGGAATAGCACTCACTCTAGAACCTAGGTCACATAACCCATGATAGCAATGATCTCCTATCTTAACTGAGACAACATGCATGCCAACAACTGGTCTATGTTTATCTTTTCCTCCAGGTTTGGCAATTCTAGAAGCTTCACCATAGAAGTAAATAACATGTCCATCAATATTATCAACTAAGAGATCTTTAACCATAGCAACACTAGGTTCAACTCTGATTTGTTCAGATGGTTTGGGTGTTCTAACATAACTTTTCTTAACCATAGTTGAAGCTTTAGCATGTTCCTTCATCATAACAGGGAAAGGTGGTTTTTCAATATAAGCAGTGGGAACAACCGGATCAACATTGTAAATGATAGTTTATTCTTTAGCTTTTACCAGTTCTTTAACTTCTTATTTAATAGGTGGATGATACTTAAACCACTTCTCCTTAGGGAGATCAACATGAATAGCAAAAGATTCACAAAAGGAAGCGACTATCTCAGAGTCAAGTCCATATTTAGTGCTAAACTTTTGAAAAGCATCGGTATTCATAAAAGATTTAACACAATGAAACTTAGGTTCAATAATGACTCTTTACCTTCGTCAAGTTCCCAATCTTAAGAGTTGCATTTAATTCTTTCTAAAATATTCCACCTGAATTCAATATTCTTCTTCATGAAAGAACCAGTACAAGAAGTATTGAGCATGGATTGATCATTACGAGAAAGCCGCGAATAAAAATTCTGAATAATAATCTCTCTTGAGAGCTCATGTTGATTGGGGCATGAATATAACATTGACTTAAGCCTCCCCCAAGCTAGAGCAATACTTTCTCCTTCACGAGGTCAAAAATTATATATATAATTCTGATCACGATGAACTAGATGCATAGGATATTTTTTTTGATGAAATTCCAATTTTAATCGATACCAGTTCCAAGATACAATATCATCGCATAGCCTATACCATGTTAATGCTTTTCCCTTCAAAGATAAAGGGAAAACCTTCTTGTTAGCTTCATCTCCAGGCAAACCTGTAAGCTTAAACAATCCACAAATTTCATCCACATATATTAAGTGCATATCAGGATGTTCGGTTCCATATCCTGCAAAGGATTAGCTAGCAGTTATTCTAACATACCCGAAGGAATTTCATATTCAATATTTTCAGTAGGTGTAGTAGGTTGAGGGGCAACTAATTGTGGTTCCGGTCGAGGTGAAGATACCCCAAACAAACCCCTCAAAGAATTGTTTTCCATTGTAGCAAGTGACAATAAATTTCGGCATGTAGTAATAATGTTTACTTACCAATTTCCACTTACCAAGAGTGCTTCACTCCCTGGCAACAATGCCAGAAAATAGCCTTGATAACCCACAAGTATATGGGGTCAATTGTAGCCTTTTCGATAAGTAAGAGTGTCAAACCCAACAAGGAGCAGAAGGAAATGATAGGTGGTTTTCAGTAAGGTAATGTCTGCAAGTGCTAAAATTGTAAGTAGCGTAGTAGTTTGATAGCAAGATAATTTGTAACGAGCAAGTAACGATAGTAGTAACAAAAGTGCAGCAAGGTAGCCCAATCCTTTTGAGGCAAAGGACATGCCAAAATGGTGTCTTATGATAAGCAAAGTGTTCTTGAGGGTACTCGGGAATTTCATCTAGTCACTTTCATCATGTTGGCTTAATTTGTGTTCGGTACTTTGATAATTTGATATGTCGGTGGACCGGTGCTTAGGTGCTGTTCTTACTTGAATAAACCTCCAACTTATGATTAACCCTCTCACAAGCATTCACAACTATGAGAAAAGTATTAAGAATAAATTCTAACCATAGCATTAAACATTTGGATCCAATCGGTCCCTTACAGAATAGCGCATAAACTGGGGTTTAACCTTATGTCACTCTCGCAACCCACCATCTAATAACTACTCCACAATGTATTCCCTTAGGCCCAAATATGGTGAAGTGTCATGTAGTCAATGTTCACATGACACTACTAAGAGAATGACAACATACATATCATCAAAATATTGAACACATATCAAGTTCACATGCTTACTTGCAACAGGATTTCTCCCATGACCTCAAGAACGAAAGTAACTACTCACAAACGATAAACATGCTCAAGATCAAAGGGGTATTAAATATCATAATGGATTTGAACATATAATCTTCCACCAAATAAACCATATAGTAATCAACTACAAGATCTAATCAACACTACTAGTCACTCACAACCACCAATCTATAGTTTTGATACAAAGATTGAAAAAAGAGATGAACTAGGGTTTGAGAGGAGTTAGTGTTGTTGAAGATGTTGATGAAGATAGCCTTCCCCAAGATGGGAGAGTTGTTGGTGATGATGATGATGATGATTTCCCCCTCTGGGAGGGAAGTTTGATGTCTACTACACAACCTTCTTGTAGACGTTGTTGGGCCTCCAACTGCAAAGGTTTGTAGGACAGTAGAAAATTTCCCTCAAGTGGATGACCTAAGGTTTATCAATCTGTAGGAGGCGTAGGATGAAGATGGTCTCTCTCAAACAACCCTGCAACCAAATAACAAAGAGTCTCTTGTGTCCCCAACACACCCAATACAATGGTAAATTGTATAGGTGCACTAGTTCGGCGAAGAGATGGTGATACAAGTGCAATATGGATGGTAGATATAGGTTTTTGTAATTTTAAATTATAAAAATAGCAAGGTAGCAAGTGATAAAAGTGATCGTAAATGGTATTGCAATGGTAGGAAACAAGGCCTAGGGTTCATACTTTCACTAGTGCAAGTTCTCTCAACAATAATAACATAATTAGATCGTATAACTACCCCTCAACATGCAACAAAGAGTCACTCCAAAGTCACTAATAGCGGAGAATAAACAAAGATATTATTGTAGGGTACGAAACTACCTCAAATTTATTCTTTCCGATCAATCCGTTGGGCTATTCCTATAAGTGTCACGAACAACCCTAGAGTTCGTAGTAAAATAACACCTTAAGACACACATCAACCAAAACCCTAATATCACCAAGATACTCCAATGTCACCTCAAGTATCTGTGGGTATGATTATACGATATGCATCACACAATCTCAGATTCATCTATTCAACCAACACAAATAACTTCAAAGAGTGGCCCAAAGTTTATACCCGAGAGTCAAGACGCACTACAAAAAAAATACACTTCCGTGATGATCCGTGTTTGTCACAGTAGGTCGCGGTTTTTTTCATGCATGTACATCCATGACGATTTTATTACAGAATCAAGATAGTCATACTTGTGCCGTCGTAGAACTATTCCATGACATTACCAAAATTATCATCATGGAAGTGTCCACTTCCATGACGATAAATCACGCGTCATTGAATGCTTTCGTCAAGGGTGACTGACACGTGGCATCCACCGTAACGGGACGCTGTTAAGCGCCGTTAAGCTATCGGGTCCGGTTTTGGATCCGCTAACCCGCTAACAGCCATGACCAATGCCGATTTTCCATGTGTAAAATTCTCATTGGCCGACGGAACCATGCGTTAGCTCCGCTTTAGCACAGGTGTCACTCATCCATCAGTCGAGATGGGCCTATGATATGTTGACACGTGGACGGGCCCAATAGTGGCCCATAAAGTTTAAATGGGCCGGCCCAACTAAAGGCACACAAGATTTAGCAGACCATAATGGGCCAGCCCAGCTAAAGGCCCACAAGATTTTGCAGACCATAATGGGCCGGCCCAGCTAAAGGCCCACAAGATTTAGCGAACCACAATGGGCCGGCCCAGCTAAAGGCCACAAGATTTTGCAGACCATAATCGGCCGGCCTAGCTAAAGGCCCAACATTCTCAGTTAAGGCCCGTACGACTAGTGTCAAATCGGCCCGTCAACGGCCTGTCCTAAACTTGTCATCATTGCGGCCGATGGTCACTTCTGGTCTTAACAGTCCGCTAAGTATTTGGGCCGAATTACAGCCCGGTGTATTTCTGGCCTGTTAAAGGTCCTTCTTCATTTGGGCCCATTTATAGGCCATTGAATCTTTCGGCCCATAAATGACTGTGAAGGATTTGGGTCATATTCGGCCATGTCTGACATTCGGCCTGTTAGAGGCCCACTATAGATTTTTGGCATGTTAACGTCGGACGAAATCCATGGGCCATATGTGGCCCAACGTCACATCGGGCCCATTAATGTCCCATATAATAATGACGCTAATCTAGCCCGACCAAACTTCTGGCCTGTTAAAGGCCCATGTATTAGGTCGGTGCATTTACGGCTTGTCCGAATTTCGGCCTGTGAAAGATCTGCATCGTAAATGGGCCACCATTTCGGCCTGCTAAGACCAGTGGGTTATTTGGCACTGTCAGGGCCCAATCTCACTTTCGGCCTGTTAAAGGCCCATGTTTTTATGGGCTCGAGATATTTACACTTGTAAACGGCCTATTGTTACTGAGGGCCCAAATTATGTTTAGGCCTGTTAAAGGGCCACTGCGGGCACAGGCCTACCAGAAAAATATGAAAGCTTATACTGATTTAGGCCCAGATATTTTTAGTGGGCTACATGCAAATTTCTGCCCATAATCGTTTTTAGCCCAATTGGAATGGGCCCGACGAATGTTGGCATGTTGGGCTCCTACGAACCTTTCGGCCGAATACATTACTAAGATAAACCTGCACTATAAAAAATAGCATCGAAATTACTGCAGCCTTTGGCAGCATCATAAATGATGTATGTATAGAAGCATAGATCATTTGACCTGAGTGCTAATGTTTCAGGTTGTAGAATCTGATGGAGCCGCATGATCTGCACCTTCTTTCCACCATTGCTCTTGAACAACGAAGCGAATGTCTTATAGTTTGGTTTCAAAACCATTCATATCTTGATGACATTTGTCAACCACTATTCTTGTTTCCGAAACGACGTCCATTAGGGATTGGACTTTTATCTGGAGCACAGATATATCACTCTGTCTAGCCGGAAGATTTTGTTCAATAGGCGATTTGGACGAAGTTACCTTGACAACCAACCCAGAATTATGCAGGAAGATGCTTTTTGCACTGTTAGTGGAGAGATACTAACACACTGCAGAAAGAGGTGACATTGTGCCTGTGGTAGCCTCGTCACCTTCAGGTGGTTGTGGCTGTTCAATCATTTGTTCCATAGCTTCCTGAAATTTTGAACTTGTAGATTAGTGTACCAAATAAGTTAATAATGAGACAAAAACAAACAAAGTAGGTTACACGTTTATACATAACTTATTTTGGTGAATTACTATAATACATTAGCATGTATTGTAGTGCCAACTACATAATAAAATCACTTTCGGAACATATGTCCATGTAGCATGCCTACTGTATTGTCTATTTCCTCACATTCAATGACATCTAAGGATAAAGAGACATGGTTTAAAGTCGTATGAACATAGTATGACATCATTCATATCATGGGCAAACAGATATAAAACAAACAGGCTATTTTATCATTGTGTGCGCACGTGAACATAACAACTAGATTATAGATCAAGACCAAAAGAATATCCTTCATCTCTTTAAAACCATGTAAGGTGAAATGATACGTTAAGACAACTGTGTATGAAAGTGAACAGATTAACTGACATTGGCTTCAAACCAAGTAGTTAAATGAACACATCACAGTACCAATCAGTTCAAAGGCAGGAGGCGTAAGGACTTACAACAACGGCTTGAACTGGTGTGCTCATGCCCTTCATCTTGCTGGTGTGGCAATCCTTGAAGATTTGCACTGCATTTGTTTAGGTTCTTTTTGGTCCACACGGGCGTTCCTCTGTATTTGGAACAAGTCAATATAGATACGATAATATGGCACAGAAAAAGAAGGAAGTAGCAGCTATTTACAAGATCCTCGTAGTGTGCAATATAGCTACGAGATCATGTTGTCTGTTGGAATTTCACTTTAGAACGGTTGGTCTTGTTCTTTAAACAGTTAGCCTAGAAGAAGATACACTTGTAAGGCACATACATAAATAAAAGTTCAATATGTGGTCTGATCAAATACATATAGCCTACCTGATACTTTGAAACAGACCAGTGTTTAACGAGGGCTTTCCAATCTTCATCTGTAATATATTCCACTTGAGATGTTTGGGCGCTTTCATTCTTAGCCTTGCCTTCAAAGTGAGATTTTCTAAGGTGGTACCGATACTGTCGCAGAGCAGACTGAAAAACATGAGTGCATGCTTGTTTAGTTGCATCATCTTTCGGATCCAACTTGAACCTCATCTATTGAAAAAAGTATGTGAGTCTTATTAGGAGGAAGCTAGAAAGTATGGGACAGAGCAAGACAATATTACTAATTGCGATGAATAACATTACTTACGGATAAATGCTCAAGGAAGGTGTTAAACTGGATATTGTCTTTCTCATTCCTGCACTGGATCCATGTTGGCAGGATAAGTGCATGACACCTAACGGGAACGGCTGCCTCTGACACTAACTTGGCTGACTCAGTAGCATCACATGGCCTTTTTAAACCTGCCTCAAAATGGATCTCCATTCTTCATCCTTTAGATTTTGTTAATGTGTCAAGCATTATCCCTGATGTCGGTTTCCGCTTACGTCGTGGTGCTAGTTCAACAACGAATATGGAAAGTGTTAGTGTACATCAAACTGTGAGAGTGCATATAAAGGAGCATGGAACTGCAACTTGACGCGGTTAGGTACCGTCTTGGTGTTGATGCTCTCGAGGTTCATCTGATCTTTCCAAGTCTTGTTGTGTCAGCAGTGCTTCGGAAGTAGTGTTAGGTGTGAAGGCAGCTTGGGAACTGGTCAGTTCCGGAGCAAACGAACAAGTAACTCATTGAGATGCTGGTATAGTTGAAGCGGATGTTGCAGCTGGTGAAGTAGGTGACACTGCGTTTGTAGATTTAGCCGGTGGACTTGGACCTTCTACTGTACTATAAGTACTAGTAGAATCTCGATGGCAGATCCTTTTCCATTTCACCCGACGAGTAACACCACTACCTACTATATTATTTTTCTTGCTCTTTTTTGACTTTGCCATGTCAAGCCGTACCCACAACACAAAAGAATAAAAATGCTCTTCAGAACTCGTTGATGCATGATACAGACAAGCAATACTTTGATGTAAGACAACCGTATGAGGATGGAATATGTAAGAAAAACAGGATGGCAAGACATATTCACAGCTACGATGTGTAAACTAAGTAGAAGGATTTTCAAGAAAATAGAAGTAATGCAAGCTAGATACCATATGAAAGATGCAACCAATATTACTCTGCCAAGTTAAAAGGGTCTTGTCATAAGTGGAAATTCTAAAAATTAGAAGCAGTACACCATAGAAATCAATGCAATATGCAACCACTATCAAACTGCCATGTTAAAAGCATCCAATCATGAGTGACTGATGCGGGATACACAATAGGAGTACTTTGATGTAAGAACGTGGTATGATAGATCCATGCAGTGTATTCTAGACACAAAAAGCCATGTCATATGCACATGCATAACGTATAAACTCAGCATGTGCAATTTAATCAAAATAGAAGAAATACAGGCTAGCCAACATATGCAACATGAAACCAATTATCACACTGTTAACTTAGGGCAAGCACCTGCGATGGTGGAGTACGGGAGATGAACTCATCATGTAGACTTGGGACTTCAACTTCATTAGCAGTAGCAGTGGCAAATCTAGAGAGTCTCTGTTTGCGTCGGTGCGGAGGACCACCAACATCCCCTAACTTACTCTTTTCCTTCCTATTTTCTGGTATTGCCTTATGAAGTCAAAACCACGAGAAGATGAATAAAATTAGCTCTGCATAACTGGTTGATGCATGATACAGACGAACACTACTTTGATGTAAGGCAAGCGCAAGATAGGAGGATAGAACATATACAAAAAAGACAACATTGCATATTCACACGTATGATAGGAGGATGGAATATGTATGAAAAAACTGTAAGCGGAAGGCATTTCAACAAAATTAGAAGAAATGAAAGCTAGGCACCATATGAACATGCAACCAATATAACTCTATCAGGTAAAAAGTGTCTCACCGTAAGTGCCATTTCAAGAATTAGAAGCAGTACAAGCTAGATGACAATGCAAGATGCAACCTACATCACAGTCCCAAGTTAAATGTGTCTTATGGGTAAGTGATTGTTGCAGGTATAAGTTGTAAGCTACGCGGATGCAATTCAACATAATCAGAAGCAATACAAACTAGACATCATACGGAAAATGCAACCACATATAACGGTTCCAAGTTAGAGCAAGCACCTGTGATGGTGGAGTAGGGGGGATGTGCTCATCATGTACATGTATGCCCTAGAAACAGGAACACGTGTCATATTCACAGGCATTATGTGTAAAGTAAGCAGATGCAATTCAAAAAAGTTAGAAGCAATACAAGCTAGACATAATATGCAACATGCAACCACATATAATAGTGCAAAGTTAGAGCAAAGCACCTGTGATGGTGGAGTAGGGGAGATGTGCTCATCATCTACACAGCTACGTTTGACTGTCCAGCCTTGTGTTGTCTTGCAAATCTTGTTGGGAGGATGGCGGAGTAGAATCTGTAGAGGCCCCTGTTTGAGTTGCTCCAAAGGACCACCATCATCCACTGCCGGACTAATTTCCTTCAGCTGTAATGATTTTGCATTGTGATGTCCAACCGATAAGAAAAAGGAATAAAATTCGCTCTTCAGAACTCATTCATGCATGATACTGACGAACACTACTCGGATGAAAGGCAAACACATGATGCAAGGATGGAATATGTATGAAAAATAGGATGGCATGACATATTCACACCTATGATGTGGTAACTAATCAGAAGGCATTTCAACAAATTAGAAGCACTGCAAGCTAGACACCATATGAAAGAGGCAACCAATATCACTCTGCCAAGTTCAAACTGTATGGCGTTTCAACAAATTAGAAGCAGTACATGCTAGAAATCATATGCAAGACACAACCAATATCAAAGTGGCGACTTAAAGATGCCTTATCATAAGTGACTGATGCAGGATATGCAGGAACAGTAGTCTAATGTAAGAACATGGTGTGATCAGATATAGTATGTTCTAGAAACAGGAACACATGTCATATTCACAGGCATTATGTGTAAAGTAATCAGATGCAATTCAACAAAGTTAGAAGCAATACAAGCTAGACATCATGCACAACATGCAACCACATATAATAGTGCCAAGTTAGAGAAAGCACCTGTGATGGTGGAGTAGGGGAGATGTGCTCATCATCTACACAACTACATTGACTGTCTAACCTTGCGTTGTCTTGCGAATCTTGTTGGGAGGACGGTGGAGTAGAATCTGTAGAGAACCTCCATTTCAGTTGCTCGGAAAGACCACCATCATCCAATGCCTTGCCAATTTCCTTTAGCTTTATGGATTTTTTATTGTGAGGTCAAACCAACAAGAAAAAGGAATATAATTCACTCTTCAGAACTCATTCATGCATGATACTAACGAACACTACTCTGATGAAAGGCAAAGTCATGATATGAGGATGGAATATGTATGAAAAAATGGACGGCTTGACATATTCACACCTATGATGTGGTAACTAAGCAGAAGGCACTTCAACAAATTAGAAGCACTGCAAGCTAGACACCATACGGAAGGTGCAATCAATATCACTCTGCCAAGTTAAAATTGTCTCGTCATAGGTGGCGTTCATCAAACTAGAAGCAATACATGCTATAAATCATATTCAAGACGCAACCCAATATCACACTACCAACTTAAAGGTATCCCATCATAAGTGACTGATGCAGGATACACAAGAAGAGTAGTTTTATGTAAGAACATGGTGTGATAGACAGATATAGTATATACCAAAAACAGGAAAGCGTGTCATATTCATACGTATCATGTGTAAGCTAAGAAGATGCAGTTTACACTAATTAGGAGCAATACAAGCTAGACACCATATGCAACATGCAACCAGATATCACACTGCCAAGTTAGAGCAAGCACCTTGGATGGTGCAGTAGGGGAGCGGAGACTTGGACCTTGTAATGCACTAGCAGTACAAGGAGAATCGGTACAGATGCTCCGTTTACGTTGCTGCAAAGGACCACCATCATCGCCTTCCTTACTCTTTTCCTTCCTCTTTCTTGATTTTGCCTTGTCAAGTCAAACCCACAAGAAAAAGGAATAAAATTTTCTCTTCAGAACTCATTGATGCATGATACTGACGAACACTACTTTCATGTAAGGAAGCCGCATGATAGGAGGATGGAATATGTATGAAAAACAGGACGGTGTGACATATTGACATGTATGATGTATAAAGTGTAAACTAAGCACAAGCTATTTGAACTTGTTAGAATCAATGCAAGCTAGAAACCATATGAAAGATGAAACCAATATCACTCTGCCAAATTAAAAGGGTGCCCTAACAAATGTATTTGACCAAATTAGAAGCAATACATGGCAACAGGCTAGAAATAATATGCAATATTCAACGAATAAAGGTGACTCATCGTAAGTGATTGACGCAGGATACAGAAGAGAGGTAGTTTCTTGTAAGAACAAGGTTAACACATAGATGTAGTGTGTACCAAAAATAGGAAGGCATGTCATATTCACAAGTATAATGTGTAAACTAAGCAGATGCAATTTACCCTAATTAGAAGCATTACAAGCTAGACACCGTATGCAACATGCAACCACATATCACACTGCGAAGTTACAGCAAGCACATGTGATGGTGGTGTAGGGGAAGTGCGGTCTTCAAGTACAGAGCTACGTTCTATATCTTCATTTAGGCTTGCTGTTTCTTGAGAATCATGTGGAGAGGATGAGTGCATTCTTTATAAGAGTAGCGCGTCTCATACTAACCCACGGGCGTGACTGTCTCATCATAAGCGATAGATGCAGGATACACAAGAACAGTAGTTTGTTGTCAGAACATGGTGTGATAGGCAGATGTAGTATGTACCAAAAACAGGAAGGCGTGTCATATTCACATGTATAATGTGTAAGCTAAGGAGATACAATTTAACAAATTAGGAGCAATACAAGCTAGGCACCATATGCAACATGCAACTAGATATCACACTGCCATGTTAGAGCAAGCACCTTGGGTTGTGGAGTAGGGGAGATGAGATTTGGAACTTGCACTGCAGTACGAGTAGCAGGAGAATCTGCAGAGATCATCTGTTTCGGTTGCTCCAGAGGACCACCATCATTCCGTGCCTTCGTCCTTTCAGATTTTTCCTTGTCAAGTAAACTCACAAGAAAAATGAATGAAATTCGCACTTCCCAATTCGTTGATGCATGATACTAACAAACACAACTTTTATGTATGGCAACCACATTGTAGGAGGATGGAATATGTATGAAAAACACTAAGCAGAAGGCATTTCAACAAATTGGAAGCAATGCAATCTGGACACCATATGGAAGATCCAACCAAAATCACTCTACCAAGTTAGATGTGTCTCGTTATAAGTGGCACTTCAACAAATTAGAGGCAATACATGTTTGAAATGATATGCAAGATGCAACCAATATTACACCATCAACTTGAAGGTGTATCGTCAGAAGTGATTGATGAGGGATACACAAGAAAAGTACTTTGATGTAAGAACATGGTTAATAGAAAGACGTAGTATGTTCCAAAAACAGAAGGCATGTCATATTCACAGGTATAATGTGTTAACTAAGCAGATGCAATTTACCCTAATTAGAAGCATTACAAGGTAGACACCATATGCAACATGCAACCACATATCACACTGCCAAGTAAGAGCAAGCACTTGCAATGGTGGTGTGGGGGAATTGCGGTCATCAACTAGAGAGCTATGTTGACTATCCTCATTTAGCCTTGCTTTTTCTTGAGAATAATGTGGGGAGGATGACACTGCACTCCTTAAACAAGTAGGGCGTCTCACAGTAACCCACTGGGGTGACTGTCTCATCATAAGTGATTGATGAGGGATACAAAAGAGCATTAGTTTGATGTACGAACATGGTTAATAGACATATGTAGGATGTAGCAAAAACAGGAAGGCATGTCATTATCAAAGGTATAGTGTGTAAAGTAAGCAGATGCAATTTAACTAAACTGGAAGCAATACAAGCTAGACACCATATGCAACATGCAACCACATTTGACAGCGCGAAGTTAAAGCAAGCACCTGGGATGGTTGTGTGTGGCAATTGAGATCATCAACTGCAGAGCTACGTTTACTCTCTCCAACTGTTGACACTGCACCCTTTAGGGTGCTGAAATGCTTAATGCTTATATTTGAATTACACTTGAGCGACTTTTGTCTTTTCTATTCTGCATTCATCAACACTGCGTCAGAGTCTAAAATACCCATGCATAAAAGACAATACTGAGAGTATGGGTGAAGTGTGTGCACAATTAGTATAGTGTAAAGGTAGCAGATAGTAGGTTGGTGAGAAATAAATGATGGGAGACATATGATAGCTCTAAAACATGCATGGCACACTAAATCACTGCAGGATTCTATGAATATAACAGTCAACTGAAAACAAATAGGTCAGCCCATTTTTTCTGCACCGTCCGATGTAGAAAGAACGGGCAGATCGCCTTCATCTACCTCCAGCCAGTCAGTGTTGACGATCTTCCTCGAAACGCCAACGACCACCGGCCCAGTTCCCTGCGTGCGCCCTCCCCTCGACCTCACCACACTGCCGTGCTTGGCACCGCCCCCCCGACATCCATTCAAGCCCCGCTGACCTCCATATCGGGTGCAAGCAGCCCCTGCATCCCACACCCCTATGATAGACACTAATGCGCCGCTTCCCCGGTGAACAGGCGGACAAGATGCTCCGCGCGCCTAAGCGGGTGCTGCTTCTTTTAATTGTGGTTCGACTGACCCTGAATTGAAATCCAGGCGGGCTACTGACCACTAGTAAAGGTGAAATAGTAAAGGGAGGAAACCTTGTGCATTTAGTATCACGAAGAAGATGCATTAAGAAGCGCTCAACTAGTTTCTTTCGTGGGATGAATACGGTGTGAGCAGAGATGTAAGATTTGCACGAATAAGGGAAGAGGAGTACCTCTTTCTGCTGGCAGTGCTATGTCCTCCATATGTTTTTCCAACGATCTTCTTGTGATTCGCTGGAAATGAGAAGTTGTGGAGGACGGTGGAGCCTTGGACGAACCCATGGCCAAGTTGTTGAGTGTGGTGCGGTGGCCATCTGTCGGCGGCGGGGAACCAGATCCGAGGCGGTGAACGACGAAGTAGCGGGAACAGATCCGGTGCGGTGGATGGTTGCGACAGTGGAGTGACAGCGGTGAGGCGCAGGATGGCGTGGCTAGAGTGGTTCTGGTGTGGCGCACGTCGGTGTCGGTGTTGTGGAGGCAGCTCTGCCTCGTCTTCAGCTGCTAAGTCCTTGAGGGCATTGCAGTTGCGGTTGCGTTGGATGACGCTGTCGGGGTACCGGCTCCGACGTGATGGAGGAGGGTGGCGGTGGATTGGGCTCTATGGGGTGGAGGACGGAGGATGCTGGGGTTTCGCGGCTGGTGGAGGGGCGTTTTGGCGCCAACAAAGTATGAATGGGGAAACGGAGGGAGGGAGAACTAAGGGGGAACAATGTTTCGGTTTGGAACGCGCTTGTTTGAAATTTGGGGAAAGTTACAAACTTTGCCCCCATCTAAAATTTCGGACATATTGCGGGTTGGGAGTAGGACAGTAATCTCAGGTGCCCAAAATATGGGCGGGATAGATTTCGACCGAGCACATGGGTGTTTAGGCACCCATGGCGTATGAATGCTTCTCGGAGGCGGTTCAGACTGGCGTCTTGGTGAAGTTACAAACCTACCCCAGTTTAGACCTTCGGACATCGGGATGATAGGCTACACGGGCTAGAGTCAGGACAGTAATTTGCTACCACCAAGCATTAGTCTCGGGCGGTTTTGGGTGACCAGAAGCTTATTTGGCACTTCCTTCAATATTTGGGAGCAGAAGCATTAACATTTTTGGTTCTCTTGAATTGAACTTTCCGGATTTGTCAAACTTCACAAATCTTTACTCTTGAAAATCCTAAAGCTACAATTATTTTGGAATGGAGGGGGTACATTTGAATATACATTGTACACGAGTATATATTAAAAAATATGCAACTTACCTTAGTTCATGCATGGTTCCATATATAATCTCCTTGGTTGCAAAAAAAAATAGTTAGACATGCATATGGATATACAACATGTTCAAACGCATAACAAAGATTGATGCCCCCTTTTAGATCTGATTTACAAATGGCATTTTCTCGGGTTCAAATAGATGAATGCACTTCCTATGAATTCGAATCTTCGAAACCCCCTTTATGTTGAATTCAACATGTATTCTATTTCGTAGCTAGCAATTTGGAATGTATCCATTCAAGTGACAAATATATAAAGTGCTTCACACTAACAACATGGAGTGCACTAATTAATGTTTATATATGAATTGCAAAAGCAATCCATTGCCTGTATTTTAAACCGCTCTCACTCTATGGATCGATAATATGAAACAAACACATGCACATGCTAGAATTAATAGAGTATGGGTGTCTGATAGACCGATTTTTGTCTATACGCAATTTGCAAAATTCATGATCTATCTAGAAATAATAATGCCATTTATGTTTTAATTTAATGCGTAGAACCGCCTTTTACATGTAGATGCACTATGCTTCGGCCCATTCTCACAAACGCGCTATATATCTCTCTATCTAACGCATAAGTGCACACACTTTATATGCATCAACATTTCTCTTTCACACATGCTCACAATCTCTCTCGGGGTGTCAGGGTGTCTCACCCAGATGCTCTCTCTCTATCTCTCTCTCTCTCTCTATCTATCTATCTATCTCTCTCTCTCTTTCTCTCTCTCTCTCTCTCTCTCTGACTACTATGTACCACTCTTTTCACTAATCTCAGTTGGAAAACACTATTTCTCTCACATGCATATATACACATGCATGGTCTCTACTATCCCTCTATAGACACATATATATGCCTAC
>NC_041381.1:485170581-485216519 GCF_002162155.2 Triticum dicoccoides | reverse complement strand
TCACTCGGTAGGATATCCCTGACTGTTAGGCTGGATGGTAATACGAGGCAAAGTTTTACCCTAGTTCGGACCCTTGCAGTTGAGGAAAAAGCCTACTCTTGGTACTGTATATTAGTGATGGGGGTGTGTACAAAGTACACATGAATACCATGCATTGTGCGTGTGTGTATACTATCGACGAACTAGCCCCCAAGCTTCTATAACATACTCGGGGCCTAGGGTTACAAATCATATATAGTCGGCTTATCACCAGTGGGGATAGAGTCCTCCACAACTCTGGTAGCTTCGTGTTGTACGCCGAGTCCTCCACATGGGTCTTCGTATAACGTGTCTCGGTCCAACCTATGTGGCGCAGGATGGAACCGACCCATGAGTCCTCATGTTGACCCGCCACAACTAGAAATGATGTGCCCACCACACCACACACGCAATCGGCCACTAAGAAAATAAGCATATACAATAGTGCAATGTTATACATGAAAGTTAATTGCATGGTGCATCCTAAAATATTTGTTCTGCATTGTGAATGATTATATATTCTCCTGAAATATTAGTCACGGGAAAGAGAAACGAAGGGCATATCTCTCTTTGTGTCCACCGGACACCCCCTATTTCTACACCACTTTCACGTACGTACACAAACTATCTCTCGGCCCTCTAAAAGTATGCATGCACACGACACATTCACGCGTGACGGTCACTGTATTTCAAGCTAAAGCACTATACGGTCACTGGACTTCAGAATATGCTCATTATGGTCACCGTATACATTCTGGTGGTGATAATACGGTATCTAGCTGACAATACGTCTTCGTATTTTCTTGATGACACTAACGGACTTTGCATTTCATGTGCACTCCGTATTTTGTTGATGACACTTACGGTCATTGTATTTGAAGCAAAAGCACGATATGGTCACTGGACTTCAGAATAAGCTCATCACGGTCACCACATACATTTTGTCGTGCTAACCAACATGTGGTTGGATGGTTAGGAGGACAATGGTTTCTCGATCCCACCAGGGTTAAAGTCCCGGTGCTCACATTTATCCTGGGTTAATTTCAGTATTTTTCGGTGACGTGCGTTCAGTGGGAGGAGACGTTCCACTCGACTACGAGGCACATATGGCGACTTCGTAAAATCTCAAGATCATATGCTGGCTCACTCTCTCGAAGGTGCTCATAGGGGTAGGGTCTGCGTGTGTGTGCTTATAGCGGTGAGTGCTTGCGTGTATATATGAGCCCTTGCGTCTGTACCGTGTTAAAAAATACATGTCATGATTATATGGTCACTCGCTCACCCGTACAACTCCGTATTTTGTTGATGACACAATCAATTGACCAGCCAAACGTTCCACATGGCGCAACTAGTGTTGCACCATCGGGGCGCGTAACCGTGGGGCCCACCTGTCAGCCCGTATATGAAAGAAAGAAATGGTAGTTTGAGTCTGTACTGTGTTAATAAAATACATTTTAGGGTGATCATACGGTCTCTAGCTCACCATACAGCTCCATAATTTGTTGATGACATGATCAATTGACCAGTCAAACGGTCCACATTCAGCAGCGCACATTACCATAGGGCCCACCCGTCAGCGCATATCTAAAGGACAAAAATGGTAATAAATTAGTGGTCGGTGGGTATTCGAAGTCTTGAGACCTTTGGTTGGCAGTCGCCGGTGATGGGGGGGCGCAGTGATTGGGCGGTGGCATTGGGATTGCCAGAGAAAAAGCTCGGCGCGGGGGGCCTAGAGGGATGGCCGATGCGGCAGCGGACCGGTGGTGGGGAGTGGTTTCGGGGCGGGTAGGGCGGCGTGGCGGCGCGGGCAAGCCATGGGCGGAGGGGGCCGACGGTTCGGCTGGTGGTGGCTGGCGGCTCTGGGGGTGGAGTTTGAAGATAAACTGCAGGCCCTTGATTTCGTATCCAACGATTGGAAAATCTAATGACTAGATATGAAAAAGTCAGTCGACTGACGTGTAGCCTCACCCCACACATACAGATGCACACACACAAGATAAGCACGCATGCAGGCATGCAACACTAACACATACACATAACTAACACATGCACGCATGCATGCGTGCAACACAGACACGTACACATGCACTCATGAACACATGCACGTACGCACACATGCATGCAACACTGAAACGTACCCTTGCACGCACGCAACACTCGCACGCCTGCATGCACACAGTGTCGGTATTAAAACTGGCGGATCTCGGGTAGGGGGTCCCGAACTGTGCGTCTAAGGCTAATGGTAACAGGAGGCGGGGGACACAATGTTTACCCAGGTTTGGGCCCTCTCGATGGAGGTAATACCCTACTTCCTGCTTGATTGATCTTGATGATATGAGTATTACAAGAGTAGATCTACGACGAGATTCAAGAGGCCAAACCCTACAAGCTAGCCTATGGTTATGATTGTCCCTATCCTATGGACTAAACCCTCCGATTTATATAGACACTGGAGGGGGCTAGGGTTACACAAAGTCGGTTACAGAGAAAGGAATCTTCATATCCGAATCGCCAAGCTTGCCTTCCACGCAAAGGAGAGTCCCACCCGGACACGGGACGAAGTCTTCTATCTTGTATCTTCAAAGCCCAACAGTCCGGCATATGCATATAGTCCGGCTGTCCGAGGACCCCTTAATCCCAGACTCCCTCAGTAGCCCCTGAACCAGGCTTCAAGGACAATGAGTCCGGCGCGCAGATTGTCTTCAGCATTGCAAGGCGGGTTCCTTCTCCGAATACTTCTAAGTAGATCTTGAACATAAGAATCGTGTCCGGCTCTGCAAAATAAATTCCACATACCACCATAGAGAGTATAATATTCCACGAGTCCAATCTGCTGACAATTTCCCATAGCATGACATCACGCCACTGCCCGGTCATTATTCGAACCATTTCTTAGCCCGTCGTCCCGTACATCGAGGTGCGGTTTCATTGGCATGCCTTGTCAATGCAGAGATCGTGTTCCCTTATCACGGGATTCTCTTCAATACGGGTATGGGTAACCCAACCGTGCCTTTTGCACGGTGCTTGGGGAATAAGCGAGCTTTGGGGCAAGTGGGGAGGCACAAGATTTTTACTGCCTTTATAAGGGATAAGGATTCCTTCTTTCACCCACGCCTTCTTCTTCCTCTACTCATTCATTCTTGAGCTCCAGCGCCCAAGCACCCACATCTTCCGCTCAAAAAGCACTCCAACCATGTCTAGATCCGGAGCGCAAGGCAAGTGGATGGCCTCCTATGTCATGGAGAAGGATATCAAGAAACTCCGGGAGGCCGGATACCTAGCCAAGAAGATCGCGCACCATCTCTCAGTGGCGGGACAGATCGTCCCTACTCCAGAACCCCACGAGAGGGTTGTATTCCTCCCTCACTTTGTCTGCGGGTTGGGGTTTCCCCTCCATCCATTTGTTCGTGGCCTTATGTATTACTACGGGATAGATTTCCATGACCTATCCCTCAATTCCTTCCTCAACATCTCGACATTCATCGTCGTGTGCGAGGCCTTCCTCCGCATCCCTCCACACTTCGGACTGTGGCTAAAGATCTTCAACGTGAAGCCAAAGGTGGTAGGCGGCGAACACGCAGAGTGCGGAGGCGCGATGGTGAGAAAGATGCCCAATGTCAAATGGCCATTAGGTAAATTCAACAAGTCTGTCAAAGGTTGGCAACAACAGTGGTTCTATGTCACTGAGCCATGCGGCACCAAATGGGCCGCAGCCCCCGAATTTCAATCCGGAGCCCCACTGCGGCTCATGTCCTGCCCCGAAAAGGGCCTAGACTGGTCTTCATCAAACAAGCTGACGATGCTCCAAGCGCGTATCAAGCGCATGGAGGACAAGAATACCAAACTTGTTGATGTGGTCCAGGTGATGTTAGTTCGCCGGATCCTTCCATGTCAACGCCGGACTTGCAATCTATGGGTGTTCGATCCGGCCAAGCACCAAACCTTGGTAGAGTTCTTCGGAACAACACACGAAGACATCTGGAAGGTGCTATTCAAGTCCGACAAGTCGTGGCCGGACACCGCCGAGGATCGTGGGCACAAACTGTCCCGCCCCACAAGTTTGGTAAGTCTTTATATGTTCCAAGGTGTATCCTTTATTTGTATACTTTGGGGAAAACACCTAATATTTCCCTAACGATTCTCCCAGGGCTGGACGAAGAAGGCAGAGCGGATCTACTGTCCGGCTCCGCTGCCTGAAGAACAAGCCGGCCCACTTCTGATGAAGATGCTGGTTCCGGCGCCATATAAGGCACCGAAGAAGAAGGCCAAGAAGGAGGCCAAGGAGACCAGGGACGGGCTCCGCCGCATGGGTACTTCGGACGTGGTGTCCGAAGACACCGAGGCCCACTCCTCTGCCGAAGATGACAAGGAAGAGGAGGAGGAAGAAGAGGAAAGCCAGTCCCCCCTTGCGAGGGTGAGAAAGAAGAGGACGGCCTCCACACGTTTGGAGGCTGAAACGTTTAAGAAGGGGAAAACTTCCCTTCTAGATGAATCCACCGCAGCCACCAACAGCAGCCTAGAGTGGGAACCCAGGATAAAGCCCCTGGCCAAATCGTGAGTACAAAGAAACCCGGACACATTCATATGTCCAGTCTCACATTTTGCATAGCATTAATGTATTGAGTCACGCATTCTGCAGTCCGACCGGGTCCGACATCGAGCGATCTTCGTCAGAAGATTCATTGGACCCGGATGCGATGGACAGCGAGACCCTCCTGACGGCCTCCTCCCCCAAAGGCGTGGACGACACTAAGGTATCGTCCCAAAGGGGCCCAGGCCAGGGCGAAGCTGAGGATACCGTCGAGGCGGCGCTGAAGGGTCAAACCTCGACATCCGGACACATGGGGGAGCAAACCCCCATGGATGCTGACGGCGGGGGCCATCCTGAATTCAGCCCCCAGCCAGAGACAATTCTAGGGACCAATACGGCTCCGAAATTAGTGTCACAACCTTCTTCAACAGAAGGTGGTGCTCCTATTCCACCGGTGACCTCAGCCCATCCAGAGGTGCCAGATACTTTATTGGCGGCGCTGCAAAGCGCTTCCATCGTTGAAGAGCACCGTACCCTTATGGGTGCGGTGATTGAGAAGGTCCAGTCCGCCAATAGCGGGCTGACCGAAGCCTGCACCAGCCTTTTAACGGGCTTTGAGGTAAGCAATAAGATTGTGAAAGAATATCACAGTGTAGACAGTAGCCCCTGATGCTCTGTTTGGTGTTCGAAAAGAAAAGCCGAACAAAGGATCCAATAATATTCGCAGGAGTCTAACATAAGATGTCTATGTGATTAAGCAGGCGTCACGGCTCGCTGCTGCCGCCCATACGGCGGAGGTCTCTAGACTAAAGCAGGACCTGGAGCGGGCCGAGGGAGAGCTCGGCCTCATGAAGAAGCAGCTCGAGGAAAGTAAAGGTATGTAGTACCCTGTATGCATATTTATGAAAGATGAATGGTTCATGCTAATTAAAGTGTCATGAAGTTTGTTAGGGGCCACAACCGAGGTGGCCGCCCTCAAGAAGGCATTGGCCGAGGCTGAAGACAAAGCTGCCAAGGAACGCACCGCATGCGAGAAGCAGGAGGCCCGGGTTAGCGAGGTCCAGCAAGAGCTCCAGGACGCCGTCAAGAAGTGTGAGTCCTTGGAGCATGATTCTAAGACTCAAGAGTCCAAGCTTGCCAAGGCCCTCCAAAGTGCACAAGATGCCCGAGCCGAAGCCCAGAGGGCCCTCCAGGAGATCCAGGCGGCCAAGAAGATTGCGGCGGGTAAAGATTTTAACATGCAAAGCAAGCATGTGAAGGAGACATTCTTTTTACTTACCCGAATTTGGAGTTCTCCAGGATTGTTTGCGGATCTGCCGTGCAGCATATCAGATGTCGCACAGTTCTACCGAGCCGAAGAAGGGAGCTCCACGAAGAAGTTGTTCTGGTCCCAATACCTCAGACCAGAACATGTGGTTCCCTTTAGCGACCAGCTGAAACAGTTGGTCGAGCTGCACAAGGCGGCCGAACTGGCCATGAAGGATCACATAGTCCGGCTATGGCCTACCGAGCCCATGCCCAGTAGCTACTTCGGACTCGTGAAGTGGCTTGTTAGTGCCTGCCCGTGTCTTGAAGTCATAAAGAGATCGATTTGCATTGATGTGCGTGGATGGCCTTTGCCCGTGCTAATATGCATTGGGCAAAGATGGACGCCAAGAAGCTGATGACCGAGGGGCCACCTGATGGTAAGGAGCACCGCCGACCCGAAATGTAGTATGACGGCATCCTGGAGGGATCCCGCCTTGTCGCGGAGCAATGTACGAAGGATGTAATCTTTGAATGAATGCATTAATTTTATCATGTCCTGTAAGATGAACAAGTTCATTTATGCAATATAATGCTTGTTTATTTAAAATTTTACCTCCTGTGCGACCATTTATAAAATCTGAGGGTTGGCCAGTCGTCAGCTTCTGCCCCCTCGTAGCTAGTATAGGGGTGTTCTGGATAAATCTAAACAATCTTTATCCAAGTCTTTGGTCCTTTAAGGAGGTGTTTAGTGCAACGAACAAGGCAATCAGACTATACAACTTTATCACCCTCACTTAACCATAGGAGTTCTATAATTTTAAATTTTGGCATAGCTCCAGGTATTCGGAAGACCGAAGTTAAGATGCTATACAT
Organism: Triticum dicoccoides; assembly: GCF_002162155.2. Taxonomy (NCBI): domain Eukaryota; kingdom Viridiplantae; phylum Streptophyta; class Magnoliopsida; order Poales; family Poaceae; genus Triticum; species Triticum dicoccoides. Next base: position 485,209,849 of record NC_041381.1, on the reverse strand, counting down.
GCCTAATCGGACAAAAACCGATTCCTCACATAAAGCGGAAAAAATCTCTAGCGATTTGGAACCTCTCAAACAGTGACCAGCTCTCGCCGTAGCATGACAGTCAGTTTTCGGCTTTCTCTACTGAGGTGCTCGTCCGGAAGAACCGGGACACAATCGTAGTAGTTCTCCCTTTACTACCCTAGCCGATATAGCGGAACGTAAGGTAGCAAGCATAGGAGCCGGGCAACCCAACTATTGACCCAAGACATGATTCGGAGCCGATGCATATAATGCTATAAGTTTAGGGTGCTGAACTGTACTATAAAAGTGTTCGGACTTTCTTGCCATGTTATGGGGTACACTGAAGCCCCTAGCGAATTAAAGCGTACCAGAATGTACGGGTGCGATTGAAAAACTAGACAAGGAAAAAATTAAGTAATAAGCTAACGTTATAAATTATTTTTCATTGTAATTTGATTGATACGTCAAGGCGTATGTATACAAGTAGTGCAATAAGCAAATGAGGCTATTTAACATGCCATGACCAAGAGTGGGTTGTGTGCAGGTAAGTAAAATAGGAATAATGATCGTTAGTAGAGACCACCTGGAGATTCCCTTGTATGCCAAAGCCCCTTGCCTTTCTTGGTGTATCATCCCGCGATGGGTCTGATGATCGGGTTATCAGAAAAGCCTCACGAAGAGAAAAAACCTGAAATGAAAAGAAAAAGTGAAGGTATGCGGTTCCAAGGGCGTCTAAGCCACGTTGTGGACCGCACTCTAACTGTGCCTCCGTCTATGCCCATGGTATTTTGAGTGCGTATTTGTGTACGTGTGGCACGGGTTTCACCACTTTATTAGGGCTAGGACAGAGGCTGAATTGCTAATTGATCTATGGATGAGCCGGATGGTCCTACTGCAGAGTAGTCCAGACTCCTTGATGGTGTTCGGGGGCTTTATTGCCGAATTGAGGGTCTATCTAAGAAGGCTGCTCTGTACTTCTGCTGCAAGGGCGGCTCTGTGCTCCTCGGTAGGGAGGGAGCGCTCCATATTTCCATTGACTGTTATGACACCGCGAGGTCCGGGCATCTTAAGCTTGAGGTAGGCATAGTGCGGCACTGCGTTGAATCGAGCAAATGCGGTTCGTCCGAGCAGTGCATGATAACCACTGCGAAAGGGGACGATGTCGAAGATTAACTCTTTGCTTCGGAAATTATCCAGGGATGCGGAGAGCACTTCCAGTGTGATTGAGCCCGTACAACATGACTCTACACCTGGTATGACACCTTTAAAGGTGGTTTTGGTGGGCCTGATCCTTGAGGGGTCGATACCCATTTTGCGCACTATATCCTGATATAGCAGGTTCAGGCTGTTGCCACCGTCCATGAGGACTCATGTGAGGTGGAATCCATCGATAATGGGGTCAAGGACCAGTGTGGCTGAACCGCCATGACGGATACTGGTCGGGTGGTCCCTACGATCGAAGGTGATCGACAGGAGGACCACGGGTTGAACTTTGGGGCGACTGGCTCCATCGCGTAGACACCCCTTAGTGCGCGCTTCCACTCCCTTTTGGGGATACGGGTGGCATATATCATGTTCACCATTTTGACTTGGGGAGGAAACTTCTTCTGTCCCACTGTGTTCGGTGGCCGAGGTTCCTCGTCGTTGTCGCTTTGTGATCCCTTTTCCTTATTTTCGGCATTTAACTTGCCGGCTTGTTTGAAGACCCAACATTCTCTATTGGTATGATTGGCTGGTGTCGGGGATATACCCCGCGGTGTAAACCGGCCGGAAGTTAACCCGGCTGGACTTGGCGGTTTATTTGAGGTCCCGCTGGCACTTGGCGATATTCATCTGGTAACCTGCCCACACCTGGCAATTTACCAGCAACCTGCCAGGATGTTGTAACACACTGGCGACCCGGCGGACGGGTCAGAGGAGCGACAAGACCCGGTGGCCCGTCTGGCGGTTCATGAAGGCCGGTTCAACTATTGTGGGCCGGTTTAAGAGGAAAGGCATGAGGAATATTTACCTTACAAGGTGTTAAGACCAGGAGTTGTATCCGGTTTGCATTAGAGATAGACTAGTCCTAATCCTAATAGGACTCCACATGTAACCCGCCCCTTCAAGATATATAAGGAGGGGCAGGGCTCCCCAAAGAGGGACAAGCTACAAGCAACAAGAAACAATTTCTAGGGCTAGACACAAAGAGGAGAGCCGGTTTACGGCGACTCCCTCGTGATGATAATGAGACCTAGCCTCAAACAGCATGTAGGGTTTTTACCGGATGATGTTTCCCGGGGCCCGAAGCTGTCTAAATCCCTGTCTTGTGTTGCATCTCTCGATTCCGCTCAACCCCTCTCAAGCTACCACATAGATGCGTTGGCCTCGCGACTAAGTCCTGAGACTAAGGACATCTGCCGTGACAATTCCACGACAGTTGGCGCCCACCGTGGGGCTCTCGCACGGTGGTGTTGAGTCCTTGGAGGGATCTTTTCAGGGATCGAGAAACTCGTGATGTGTTGGATTGAAAAGAGCCGGCGCAGAAAGATATACAAAGTCTCTGTGTCAAACAGTCGGAGCGACATACAAGATTGAGGTTAACAGAAATTAAGGTTTTGCGTTATATACGCTGCCGACGATCTGTTCAAACCGCCGCTGGTCTAAGCGAGCGGTCAAAACACAAGTCGCCGAGACCATCGCAGCTGGCTCCGTCGGCGTGTCAAAGTCAAGATTTGTTTTTCAGTACTGCTAGTACTACTTTCAAGTCGTAGAGCATCCATCATACCGTATCTACAAGTTCAGTCTCCACGTCATCACACAAACGATCAACCGGATCTGTACTTCTCACGTGGGCTGAGAACTAGTTCGTTGAAGATCTCCATCTATTGCTGGGACACGAGTCATAAGGCCTGATCAGAGCAGATCCAAAAAAAGAGCAGAAAACAGCCACGACCGGAAAACGGAGCAGCCACGACCCGGACTCTTTGCCCCCGCGCTTCTCAGGCGCCCGCTACTGAAGCTGTCAAGCTGCCCTGGCTTCCGTTCTAGGCCGCATGAGCTCCCCCCGTCGTCATGAGTCGCCACCGGCGCCGCCCTGTTTGGCCCCGGACTTGAAGCCACCGCCTCCGCGACCTTACCTCGCTTCCACCTATGCTAGTCTCTGCCGGCGGTCTGCTTATAAGCCGCTTCTGCCGGTTTGCCTCAGCTGCGGTGTTGAGTCACCGGCCTCTGGAGTCGTTTCCGTCATCACCACGGCCGCGCCCTGAGCGGTCTACACGCGCCCCGCCGCTTTAAGTTGCCGGCGGGTTGAGCCGCCGCTTTACGCCCGTCCGCAACATGTCTCGCCTCCGCTATAGCAGTGCAGCTATGGCTGGCGCGCCGTCACTGCTCTGCTACTCGCCCGCGACCCCAACTCCTCCATGCGCGCGCAGTCCTTGTCTCCACCGCCACCTACCGCGCGACTCGGCCACCCGCTCGTCATCCCCGTTTCCGATTGACTGTGCCTCTGCCAACCCATCGCCGGTTTGGCCGCGCCTCTCCAACCCGTTGCCGGTTCGTCCGCGTCTCTCCAACCCGTCACCGGTTTGGCCGTGCCTCTCCAACCTGTCGCCGGTTCGTCTGCGTCTCTCCAACTCGACACCGGTTCGGCCATGCCTCTCCGCACAGCCGCTGTGGCGGACGCACTTCAAACGACTCGCCGGGTCGTCCACACCATGCCTCTCCGCCACTGGTCACTTCTTACCTTTTGGGTCGCAGTGGCCGGGTCGCCGCTCAAGAGTCACTGGCCGCAGTGGTCAAACCGCCAAACGAGCGAGTCGCAGCTCTGTTGACGCGCCGGGCTACACGGCGGGTTGTTGATTGTCGTTCGCCCCGCACCCTTGAACCGGCCTCCGTCACCTCAAGCCGCTGCCCGGCCCTCCACCATCGCCGCCGCTGACTCGCCGTGGTTCGCCCTTCCACTGCAGACTCGCTGAGCCGCCAGGAGCCTCACCAGTACCGGTCCGTCGGATGGACCGTCAGCCGTCGTCGTCCGAGTGCTGAGCCGCACCGCATTGAGTGGTCTCCGCCTGCAAGCCACTACTGCGCTCAACCCATTTCCTGCCGTGGCCATGCCTTTCGCGCGCATTGCTCTGCCTCGGCCCTCGTGCTGCCTTTGACCCAGCCTGTTGCATCCACGAGCTACCCCTGCCTTTTCAGTGGTCGCAGGTGTTTTTTAGGGAATCCTAGAGAGAAGCTGCGTATGGTAGAACACAAGAGCAGAACCTACATCCTCGAGTGTTGTGGCATTAAGTCTGTGCTTCTGTCCTCGCCAGCAACAACAAAAGAGATCAGTATCATCATTGTTAATCTGGCTTCATTGCTATTTGGAGAACCAAACAAAAACAATACTAGTCAAATATAAGTCTCTTTCCATTAGAGCATTCCCGTGGAAAGGAAGTGCATGCATGAAGGTCATTCTGCCAACTCAACCAGAGCACGAGTCCCAGTGATCTGTGTTAGCTGTCATAAGAAGATGCAAAAAGCATTGTGGAGCACTACTAGTACTTTGTGAAAGAATTCTATGTACAGATCATCAGTCATTCAAAGACATCAGGATAATGATTTATTATAAAGGCCATTCTACACCAACACGACACGGCTGACTCGCCCGTCCGCGCGGCGTAATGCGCCTGCGATTGACTCGCCCGTTCACACCAGGCTTACAAGGCCACGGTCGATTTATCGGTTGTCCGAGCGAATCAGGTGCTATCCCTCCTATCCGCACGTACTTTATTTAAGAACAATTTCTCTGGCCTATATCTTTTTATACAGGACAAGTGCTCACTATAAAAGTGATGCCCTACTATGGACGGCATGCGCTAGCTGTTCTACACCGGCATCTGTGCATCACACTGATGAACCGGAACACAAACCGCCGCCCCTGCAGTCCGGACTACATCAACAATGTCGCGGCCGACTCTTTTGTACGTGCTGGCTTATAACCCCGCGGTGGATATTAACTGGCCTGACATATCAGGTGAAGTCCATCCATTATATTTTTATATTAGATATTTCTTTCTTTAAAAAGAGCAATTACTCCGGCTTGCAAAATTATCTAATGCAGGACCCTAAACAGCCATATTGGTGCAAAATTTAAAAGGCCGTCAGAAAATTTCCGGCTCACAGTGGTGCTTCCGGTCTATAATCCGGTTTAAGAGGAAACTATCTCTTGCAAAGCTCTGATGCTCTCAATATCCGGTTTAATGTCCGGTTCAAGAAGGATTTATCTCTTGCAATAAGTTGAAAAGATGCCAAAGAGGACCTGCTGCCATGATGCGCGATTCAAACATGGGTATCATGCCTTATTGGCTTATCATATTATTGATCACTTGGGGGCTTGGTCGTATCCGAACCATAGCCATGCCTCTTGATCGGCCTAGTGCCACAACATCACTGGGGGGCTTGGTCGTGTCCGAACCAATGCAACACCTTTTGATAGGCGAAAGCCACCAGATCACTTGGGGACATGGTCAAGTCTGAACCAGTCACGCCTCTTGATCGGCCTAAGGCCATAGAGTCACTTGAGGGCTTGGTCGAACCCGAACCATTGCCATGCCACTTGATCGGCATAATGCCACGGTTTCAGTTAGGGACCTGGCTGACTTGAACCATAGCTACACCTTATTGGGAGCTTGGTCGTGTCCGACCATGGTAACACCATCTGATCGGCTCAGTAAAGCCTCTTTTTGCAAATGGTCTTATCATTGCCTTTGCTTCCATATTTTTTCATAACTGTTATTTGATTTTTGTTGCGTTATTAAACTAACATTGTTAATCCGTTTCAAACTGTCAATTACAAATTGGCGGAACACGGTCAAATCCTAATCCGGAGACTATCTGCCCGGTTTGATTTTATGTTACCATCTTATTATGGAGTAAACCGGTGTTCATTAACCCGGCTTGACTTTCAATTACAAATTGTCAGTACATGATCAAATCATAATCCAGAGACTATCCGCCCGGTCTGGTTTGACTATGAGTCGCCAGTATTATATATGGTTAAACCGGTGTTTATCACAATCCGGTACGGTTTTATCATAAACCGACACAGTACGAAAGGAGTTATCATTACTCAAGATTGGGGTTATCACCCTTACTACAAAAAGTTGGTAAACCAATGATGTGATTCAATGTCACAGGTATGATATATTTCATTGATTATTCTTAAGTGCAGCCTTGGTTATAAACCTGGGTTATATGTTGGGCATTATGACCCGTCCGGCGGTAAACCGCCAAGACACTTTAAACTTGTTGTATGCAGAGACAGGTTGAATAAAGCATGATGATAAATTATCCGGTGTTTATTAAACCGGCCTGGCTTTAAGACGATAAGTCGCCAGTATATGATGAGAAATTATCCGGTGTTTATTAAACCGACCTGGCTTTGGACTATAAGTCGCTAGTATATATTTGGATTGCGCCATTGGAATCATGCGCTTATATATGATTGGGGTTGTATTATTCAAATAGCCCAACTTGGCTGAATTTTCATTATGATATTGAATGAATAAGGTTTTTCATACCAGATTATATCATCTTGAATAGCCAACATGGCTAGATTTTTATTATGGTTATCAATAACCAATATTATGATTGAGGTTTTCAAAGTCGCTTTAGCGCAATGGCTATTATTTCATCAATGGGTATGATTTATTCTACAATGGAGTGAATAGTCCCGAGTCGCTGTAGGCTTACAACCCGACACTTGGGGGCTACATTATTTAAGTTTAGATTATATCAAATATGCAAGTCTCATGTCACTGCAAGCATGCACCATGACAATTGGGGGCTAATGCAAAGTAATTTTTTGCTCATATTATTGAAGACCCGACTCATCACATTATAATGAGTCGGCCCTTGGGGGCTACCAATTCCTCATGTCAACAGTTGAAGGTACAAAGCTTTTTATTCATTATATTGAAGAGTCCACTGCTCAGTTGGTAAAGCACAAGGCTATTTACCTTGTGGACGTGGATTCAAGTCCCACGATGAGGGTTACATCATATTATGTTATTTTCATTGAAGTATATATTAAGTCCCAGCTTAATATTATCTTACCGAGCCGGCCCTTGGGGGCTACACATCATTGCTCAAATCTACATGATTATACCTACAAAGTCCCTGCTCATTATTGCATAATGACCCGGCCCTTGGGGGCTACGCTGGTTGAAGTTTTTATGAGTATAAGACAATTACAAGTCCCAGGTTGCTGCAAGCATGACAACCTGGCACTTGGGGGCTACATAGTATGGAGTATTCAGTTTTTACTAGTCACTGGGATGAACAACATGGATTTCTTTGAAAGTGGCAGTATTTATATTGAAGCAAAGTCTTAAGCCACCACTTTGTTCTGCTCAAAGACTTGGGGGCTACAGGTATTATATTATTATCGAAGAAATATTCTCAAAATTCTCTGGTTGAGCAAACTAGGTTGATCTGGCGTCACCAATCATTATGACCCTGTGGCTACAACCCGGCGTGATTAACAATCATGAACCGGTGTCTGCAGCAATCATGACTCAAAATTATCAAGTTTTTATAACCTGACAGTCTTTGGCAATGATAAAATCGGCAAGTTCTGCATCTTCAAACCGGTTGAATATCAGATGAGTATTTCAAGACCAATTTTTCTTAAACCGGCGCTTTGGAAGCCGAATCAAGTGGATTATTCTTCACAATATTTTTTCTATAAGAAGCCAACATCAGCAATTTGAGTATGAAGCTGGTTATTGACCCGGATTTTCTAGAAGGAGGAAATGACAAAGGACTTAAGGACGATCAGGTGCCGGTCTACAAGAATTCTTAACCCGGAGCACAACCTGCCAAATTTGTTCTGGTGTTTATTTTGCAGCATAAGTTTACCATGGATAAATCCAAGCTAAACTTGGGGGCTAATGTCGGGGATATACCCCACGGTGTAAACCGGCTGGAAGTTAACCCGGCCGGACTTGGCGGTTTATTTGAGGTCCCGCTGGCACTTGGTGATATTCATCTGGTAACCCGCCCAGACCTGGCAATTTACCAGCAACCCGCCAGGACGTTGTAACTCACTGGTGACCCGGCGGACGGGTCAGAGGAGAGACAAGACCCGGTGTCCGTCTGGTGGTTCATGAAGGCCGGTTCAACTATTGTGGGCCGGTTTAAGAGTAAAGGCATGAGGAATATTTACCTTACAAGGAGTTAAGACCAGGACTTGTATCCGGTTTGCATTAGAGATAGACTAGTCCTAATCCTAATAGGACTCCACATGTAACCCGCCCCTTCAAGATATATAAGGAGGGGCAGGGCTCCCCAAAGAGGGACAAGCTACAAGGAACAAGAGACAATTTCTAGGGCTAGACACAAAGAGGAGAGCCGGTTTACGGCGACTCCCTCGTGATGATAATGAGACCTAGCCTCAAACAGCATGTAGGGTTTTTACCGGATGATGTTTCCCGGGGCCCGAAGCTGTCTAAATCCCTGTCTTGTGTTGCATCTCTCGATTCCGCTCAACCCCTCTCAAGCTACCACATAGATGCGTTGGCCTCGCGACTAAGTCTTGACACTAAGGACATCTGCCGTGACAATTCCACGACAGCTGGTTTATTGGGGGTGCCGTGGATTTGGCATTGATGATCGAGTACGCGGTCGAGACTGGACGGGCCCGGGTTGTTTCTTTTGAATGCCTTTTTCCACTGACCGGACTTGAAGCCACTAAATCCGGCATTGACGGCCGTGTCTTTAGTGTTATCGCCATTATTTCGACACTTGTGTCTGTTGCATTGGGGTTTGCCATTGCTATCTCTAGCTTCAGAAGTGCCAGGTTTACTTGAGGTGTTGTTGCTACGAGCTAGCCAGCTATCCTCGCCCGTGCAAAAGTAGGTCATGAGCATCGTGAGGGCTGCCGTGGTCTTCGGCTTCTCCTGGCCCAGGTGTCGGGCGAGGCATTTGTCATGGATGTTATGCTTAAAGGCCGCTAGGGCTTCGGCATCCAAACATTCGACGATCTAGTTCTTTTTAGTTAAGAACCGAGTCCAGAATTTCCTGGCTGACTCTCCGAGCTGTTAGATTATATGAGTTAAGTCATCGGCATCCAGAGGTCGGACATAAGTGCCCTGGAAGTTGTCAAGGAATGCATCTTCCAGTATCTCCCAACTGCCGATGGAGTTTTCGGGCAGACTGTTCAACCAGTGCCATGCTGGTCCCTTGAGTTTTAGCGGGAGATACTTGATGGCATGGAGATCATTACCGCAGGCCATATGTATATGGAGAAGGAAGTCCTCGATCCATACCGCGGGATCTGTTGTCCCATCATATGATTCAATGTTTACGGGTTTAAGCCCTTCTAGGAATTCATGTTCCATTACTTCATCCGTGAAGCATAGGGGGTGTGCGGCACCTCTTTGTCGGGCTATGTCGGGGCGCAGCTCGAAAAGGGCCGGTCTGCGGTAGTTGGCCCGGACAAGTGTGTATTTGTCATATCCGGCGTCGTGGCCGTTGTTGCGCATTGGGGCGCAGCCCTGCGATCTGTAGATTGATCTGGTTTGTCCTGCTCTATTCTCGAAGCGATACCACGGGTCATACGTGTTTCCCCGAGCTGTTGTGTTTCTGTTTGTTCAGCGAGGCAATGCGGGTTGATGTTCGGGCTGAGTTACTATTTTATCTCAGCATGCAGAGGTCGGTCCGCCGCATTATGCGCTGGTAGGACTGGCTCGAGTGCCTCGTCATTGGATTGGGGTAGCAATTTGCGCTTCGGGTAACTTTCCGTTGGGCGTTCGAGTCCATACTCCTCGGCTGCCAGGACTTCCGTCCATCTATCAATGAGCAGATCTTGGTCAGCTTGAAGCTGCTGCTTCTTCTTCTTCAGGCTCTTTGTAGTGGCTATTTGTCGGTGCTTAAAACTATCATGCTCGACGGGATCCTCCGGCACAATAAATTCTTCGTCACCGAGGCTCACGTCGACCTCGGAGAGAGGCATGTAATTGTCTTCTGAGTCGTCGTTCACGGCCTATTCATCAGGGATGGCTTGCCCATCTTCCCGTTCAGCCTGTCCGAAACTTGGCCTGGTAGGGTCTTATTTGTCTTCGGCGTTATCTGGGTTGCTACTATCTCTGGTGCCGGTATAACTACTTTGTTATGGCGAGGTTTAGAGCGGCGCCGCTGACATCGGCACTTTGGCTGCTTCTCAGGAGGCTGATCCTCAACTGGGTCCTTTTTGTCCTCGCCATTATCTTCTTTGGGTGTATCCACCACGTATATATCGTATGGGGAGGTGGCTGTCCGACACCCTGTGGGTGGTGGTTCATGTTCTTCTCCGGCATCGTCGTCCATACCGTCGATGTCCTCGGAGTCGAAATCAAGTATGTCGGTCAAATCATCGACAGTGGCTATCAAATGAGTGGTGGGTGGGTAACGAGGTTCTTCGTCGTCCATTTCCCACTCAAGCCGGACATAGTTCGGCCAAGAATCTCCTAACAAGGAGAGGGACTTTAATGAGTTTAACACATCTCCCAAGGGTGAGTGTTGGAAGATGTCCACGAAGCAGAAATCCAGGATCGGCGCCCAGTCAGATTCGATGGGCGCGGATACATGCGGTTCGGAGCTTATAACCAGAGACGAGTTCGTGGCTCCGATGACACATTCCTCGTTGGAGGTCAAATCTGTGTTCGGCTCTAGCGCCGCTGAGTCTGCCGCTTTCGTGGCGAGGTTGAGCTTCCCGTCCTCGGATGGCGCGCTTTGCTCTGGCTCCAGGGCCAGAGCGGTTACAGGTGCTATCCCCTGGGCATGATCCGATGACAGATCTAGGTCATGTTCATCGTGGCGGCAGGGTGCAGCTGTCATGACCTCGAATCCATCAAAGATCAAGTCCCCGTAGATATCGGTGGTGTAGTTCAAGCTTCCAAACCTGAACAGTCGGCCAGGGGTGTAGTTGTCGATCTGCTCCAGATGGCCAAACGAGTTGGCCCGCAGTGCAAAGTTCCCGAATATGAAAATATGTTCGGGGAGAAAAACATCACCCTAGACTGTGTTGTTGTGGATGATTGAAGGAGCCATCAAGCCTTATGGTGACGACACAGCGGACCTTTCAATGAAAGCACCAATGTCGGTGCAAAACCGGCAGATTTCGGGTAGGGGGTCCCGAACTGGGCGTCTAAGGATAATGGTAACATGAGGCGGGGGACACAATGTTTACCCACGTTCGGGCCCTCTCGATGGAGGTAATACCCTACTTCCTACTTGATTGATCTTGATGATATGAGTATTACAAGAGTTGATCTACCACGAGATCAAAGAGGCCAAACCCTAGAAGGTAGCCTATGGTTATGATTGTCCCTGTCCTACGGACTATACCCTCCGGTTTATATAGACACGGAGGGGGATAGGGTTACACAGAGTCGGTTACAAAGAAAGGAATCTTCATATCCGAATCGCCAAGCTTGCCTTCCATGCAAAGGAGAGTCCCACCCGGACACGGGACAAAGTCTTCTATCTTGTATCTTCATAGCCCAACAGTCCGGCATACGCATATAGTCCGGCTGTCCGAGGACCCCTTAATCTCGGACTCCCTCACACAACACACGACGCAAGACACACGCTCAAACTATACGTTCATGCACCCTTTGTTAAGGACATCGATTGTTATGGGTATTAATCAATCTTATATGTGATAAGCAAAACATTGATGTTTGCAGCGGTCTTTATGAATCACAACGTATCGAACGGGCTATCAACATAGTAGGCTTATCTTCATGAAATAGATGACATCACACACAATGAACAATCATCGGTTTATCAAATGCCCGCTTCTGACTGCCCTGGCCCATCAGAAGTTCCTCTACTGTGCGCTACCTGCGTTGGGTCACTGACATGCAGGCCATGTACCCAAAGAGCCCACACATCAGTGGAAGAACGACGCGGTGTCGTACATCAGAGTTGAGGGCGCCACTCGCTACATGCCCGGCTGAACACGCCTCCTTGCCGCAGTCAAACGCCTCCATGAAACCCGCCCATGTGGAGGACTAGAAACCCACTCTGTACAGACGTCCGTTCATGACCGGGCCTGTATTAAATTCTACACCGGACGAGCTCCTCCCGTTCGCCGTCTATTTAATCTCCTATTTAAATGAGGCCAAACGCCGGCCAAGAATTGCACACCTCCGCCGCTCCCCTATCTCCTCCTTCGCCATTTTGTCCACTCTTACTATGGCTTCCGAAGAGTAGTTATTGAAAGAAATATGCCCTAGAGGCAATAATAAAGTTATAATTTATTTCCTTATTTCATGATAAATGTTTATTATTCATGCTAGAATTGTATTAACCGGAAACATAATACATGTGTGAATACATAGACAATATAGTGTCACTAGTATGCCTCTACTTGACTAGCTCGTTAATCAAAGATGGTTAAGGTTTCCTAACCATAGACATGAGTTGTCATTTGATAAACGGGATAACATCATTAGGAGAATGATGTGATTGACTTGACTCATTCCGTTAGCTTAGCACTTAATCATTTTAGCTTACTCCTATTGCTTTCTTCATAAATTATACATGTTCCTATGACTATGAGATTATGCAACTCCTGATTACCGGAGGAACACTTTTTGTGCTACCAAACATCACAATGTAACTGGGTGATTATAAAGGTGCTCTACAGGTGTTTCCAATGGTACTTGTTGATTTGGCATTAATCGAGATTAGGATTTGTCACCCCGATTGTCGGAGAGGTATCTCTGGGCCCTCTCGGTAATGCACATCACTATAAGCCTTGCAAGCAATGTAACTAATGAGTTAGTTGTGGGATTATGCATTACGGAATGAGTAAACAGACTTGCCGGTAACGAGATTCAACTAGGTATTGAGATACCGGAGATCGAATCTCGGGCAAGTAACATACTGATAACAAAGGGAACAACGTATGTTGTTATGCGGTTTGATCGATAAAGATCTTCGAAGAATATGTAGGAGCCAATATGAGCATCCAGGTTCCGCTATTGATTATTGACCGGAGATGTGTCTCGGTCATGTCTACATAGTTCTCGAACCCGTAGGGTCCGCACGCTTAACGTTCGGTGACGATCGGTATTATGAGTTTATGTGTTTTGATGTACCGAAGGTAGTTCGGAGTCCCGGATATGATCACGGACATGACGTGGAGTCTCGAGATGGTCGGGACATAAATATCGATATATTGGATGACTATGTTTCGACTTCAGAAGTGTTCCGGACAAGTTCGGGCATATATCGGAGTACCGGGGGTTACCGGAACCCCCCGGGGAGTATAATGGGCCATAGTGGAGAAGAGGAGGGGCGGCCAAGGCAGGGCCGCGCTCCCCCTCCCCCTCTGGTCTGACTTGGACAAGGAGGGGGGCAGCGCCCCCTTTCCTTCCCTCCTCTCTCCTCCTTTCCCCTTCTGCTACTCCTACTAGGAAAGGAGGAGTCCTACTCCTGGTGGGAGTAGGATTTCCCCCTTGGTGCGCCCTCCTCCTGGCCAGCCGCCTCCCACTAGCTCCTTTATATACGGAGGTGGGGGGCACCCCATGACACACAAGTTGATCATTGATCTTTAGCCGTGTGCGGTGCCCCCCTCCACCATAATCCACCTCGGTCATATTGTAGCAATGCTTAGGCGAAGCCCTGCGTCAGTAGCTTCATCAACACCGTCATCATGCCGTCATGCTGAAGGAACTCTCCCTCTAAGCTCTACTTGATCATGAGTTCATGGGATGTCACCGAGATGAACGTGTGCAGATCACGGAGGTGTCGTACGTTCGGTACTAGGATTGGTCGATCGTGAAGACGTACGACTACATCAACCGCGTTGGCATAACGCTTTCTCTTACGGTCTACGAGGGTACATGGATGACACTCTCCCCTCTCGTTGCTATGCATCACCATGATCTTGCGTGTGCGTAGGAATTTTTTTGAAATTACTATGTTCCCTAATAGTGGCATCCGAGCCAGGTTTATGCGTAGATGTTATATGCATGAGTAGAACACAAGTGAGTTGTGGGCGATACAAGTCATACGGCTTACCAGCATGTCATACTTTGATTCGGCGGTATTGTTGGATGAAGCGGCTCAGACCGACATTACGTGTACGCTTATGCGAGACTGGTTCTACCGACGTGCTTTGCACATAGGTGGTTGGCGGGTGACAGTTTCTCCAACTTTAGTTGAATCGAGTGTGGCTACGCCCGGTCCTTGTTGAAGGTTAAAACAGCAATAACTTGACGAAATATCATTGTGGTTTTGATGCGTAGGTAAGAACGGTTCTTGCTCAGCCCGTAGCAGCCATGTAAAACTTGCAACAACAAAGTAAAGGACGTCTAACTTGTTTTTGCAGGGCATGTTGTGATGTGATATGTTCAAGACATGATGCTAAACTTTATTGTATGAGATGATCATGTTTTGTAATAGAGTTATCGGCAACTGGCAGGAGCCATATGGTTGTCGCTTTATTGTATGCAATGCAATCGCCCAGTAATTGCTTTACTTTATCACTAAGCGGTAGCGATAGTCATAGAAGCAATAGTTGGCGAGACGACAACGATGCTACGATGGAGATCAAGGTATCGCACCAGTGACGATGGTGATCATGACGGTGCTTTGGAGATGGAGATCAAAGGCACAAGATGATGATGGCCATATCATATCACTTATATTGATTGCATGTGATGTTTATCCTTTATGCATCTTATTTTGTCTTGATTGACGGTAGCATTATAAGATGATCTCTCACTAAATTTCAAGGTATAGGTGTTCTCCCTAAGTATGCACCATTGCCAAAGTTTGTCGTGCCGAGACACCACATGATGGTCGGGTGTGATAAGCTCTATGTTCACATACAACGGGTGCAAGCCAGTTTTGCACACGCAGAAATACTCGGGTTAAACTTGACGAGCCTAGCATATGGAGATATGGCCTCGGAACACTGAGACCGAAAGGTCGAGCATGAATCATATAGAAGATATGATCAACATAGTGATGTTCACCATTGAAAACTACTCCATTTCACATGATGATCGGAACTGGTTTAGTTGATTTGGTTCATGTGACCACTTAAATGATTAGAGGGATGTCTGTCCAAGTGGGAGTTCTTAAGTAATTTGATTAATTGAACTTTAATTTATCATGAACTTAGTACATGATAGTATTTTGCTTGTCTATGTTGTTGTAGATAGATGGCCTGTGTTGTTGTTCCGTTGAATTTTATTGCGTTCCTTGAGAAAGCTAAGTTGAAAGATAGTGGTAGCAATTACACGGACTGGGTCCGTAACTTGAGGATTATCCTCATTGCTGCATAGAAGAATTACTTCCTGGAAGCACCGCTAGGTGCAAGACCCACTACAGGAGCAACACCGGACGTTGTGAACGTCTGGCAGAGCAAAGCTGATGACAACTCGATAGTTCAGTGTGCCATGCTTTACGGCTTTGAACCGGGACTTCAACAATGTTTTGAACGTCATGGAGCATATGATATGTTCCAGGAGTTGAAGTTAATATTTCAAGCAAATGCCCGAATTGAGAGATATGAAGTCTCCAATAAGTTCTATAGCTACAAGATGGAGGAGAATAGTTCTGTCGGCGAACATATACTCAAAATGTCTGGGTATAATAATCACTTGATTCAACTGGGAGTTAATCTTCCTAATGATAGTGTCATTGACAGAATTCTCCAATCACTGCCACCAAGCTAGAAGAGCTTCATGATGAACTATAATATGCAAGGGATGGAAAATACAATTCCCGAGCTCTTCGTGATGCTAAAAGTTGTGGAGGTAGAAATCAAGAAGGAGCATCAAGTGTTGATGGTCAACAAGAGCACCAGTTTCAAGAAAAAGGGTAAAGGGAAGAAGAAGGGGAACTTCAAGAAGAACAGCAAATAAGTTGCTGCTCAGGAGAAGAAACCCAAGTCTGGACCTAAGCCTGAGGCTAAGTGCTTCTACTGCAAAGGGACTGGTCACTGGAAGCGGAACTACCCCAAGTATTTGGCGGATAAAAAGGATGGCAAGGTGAACAAAGGTATATGTGATATACATGTTATTGATGTGTACCTTACTAAATCTCGCAGTAGAACCTGGGTATTTGATACTAGTTCTGTTGCTAACATTTGCAACTCGAAATAGGGACTACGGATTAAGCGAAGATTGGCTAAGAACGAGGTGACGATGCGTGTGGGAAATGGTTCCAAAGTCGATGTGATCGCTGCCTGCATGCTACCTCTACATCTACTTTCAGGATTAGTTTTAGACCTGAATAATTGTTATTTGGTGCAGCGTTAAGCATGAACATTATATGTCTATCTTGTTTGATGCGAGACGGTTATTCATTTAAATCTGAGAATAATGGTTGTTCTATTTTTATGAGTAATACCTTTTATGGTCATGCACCCTTAAATAGTAGTCTATTTTTGTTGAATCTCGATTGTAGTGATACACATATTCATAATGTTGAATCCAAAAGATGCAGAGTTAATAGTGATAGTGCAACTTATTTGTGGCACTGCCATTTAGGTCATATTGGTGTAAAGCGCATGAAGAAACTCCATACTGATGGACTTTTGGAATCACTTGATTATGAATCACTTGGTACTTGTGAACCATGCCTCATGGGAAAGATGACTAAAACGCCGTTCTCCGGAACAATGGAGTGAGCAAGAGATTTGTTGGAAATCACACATACTGATGTATGTGGTCCGATGAATATTGAGGCTCGCGGCGGCATCGTTATTTTCTCACCTTCATAGATGATTTGAGCAGATATGGGTATATCTACTTAATGAAACATAAGTCTGAAACATTTGAAAAGTTCAAAGAATTTCAGAGTGAAGTTGAAAATCATCGTAACAAGAAAATAAAGTTTCTACGATCTGATCGTGGAGGAGAATATTTGAGTTACGAGTTTGGTCTTCATTTGAAACAATGCGGAATAGTTTTGCAACTCACACTACTCGGAACACCACAACGTAATGGTATGTCCAAATGTCGTAATCGTACTTTACTAGATATGGTATGATCTATGATGTCTATTACTGATTTACTGCTATCATTTTGGGGTTATGCTTTAGGGACGGCTGCATTCACATTAAATAGGGCACCATCTAAATCCGTTGATGTGATGCCTTATGAACTATGGTTTGGCAAGAAACCAAAGTTGTCGTTTCTTAAAGTTTGGGGTTGTGATGCTTATGTGAAAAACCTTCAACCTGATAAGCTCGAACCCAAATTGGAGAAATGTGTCTTCATAGGATACCCAAAGGAGACAGTTGGGTACACCTTCTATCACAGATCTCAAGGCAAAACATTCGTTGCTAAGAATGGATCCTTTCTAGAGAAAGAGTTTCTCTCGAAAGAAGTGAATGGGAGGAAAGTAGAACTTGATGAGGTAACTGTACCTGCTCCCTTATTGGAAATTAGCTCATCACAGAAACCGGTTGTGTGACACCTACAATAATTAGTGAGGAAGCTAATGATATTGATCAAGAAACTTCAGATCAAGTTACTACCGAACCTCGCAGGTCAAACAGAATAAGATCTGCACTAGAGTGGTACGGTAATCCTATTTTGGAAGTCAAGTTACTTGACCATGGCGAACCTATGAACTATGAGGAAGCGATGTTGAGCCCAGATTCTGCAAAATGGCTTGAGGCCATGAAATCTGAGATGGGATCCATGTATGAGAACAAAGTGTGGACTTTGGTTGACTTGCCCAATGATCGACAAGCCATCGAGAATAAATGGATCTTCAAGAAGAAGACAGGCGTTGACGGTAATGTTACTATCTACAAAGCTCAACTTGTTGCGAAAGGTTTTCGACAAGTTCAAGGGGTTGACTATGATGAGACTTTCTCACCCATAGCGATGCTTAAGTCTTTCCGAATCATGTTAGCAATTACCGCATTTTATGATTATGGAATTTGGCAAATGGATGTCAAAACTGCATTCCTGAATGGATTTCTGGAAGAAGAGTTGTATATGATGCAACCAGGAGGTTTTGTCGATCAAAAAGGTGCTAACAAAGTGTGCAAGCTCCAACGATCCATTTATGGACTGGTGCAAGCCTCTCAGAGTTGGAATAAACGTTTTGATAGTGCAATCAAAGCATATGTTTTTATATAGACTTTTGGAGAAGCCTGTATTTACAAGAAAGGGAGTGGGTGCTTTGTAGCATTTCTAATATTATATGTGGATGACATATTGTTGATTGGAAATGATATAGAATTTCTGGATGGCATAAAAGGATACTTGAATAAGAGTTTTTCAATGAAAGACCTCTGTGAAGCTGCTTATATATTGGGCATCAAGATCTATAGAGATAGATCAAGACGCTTAATTGGACTTTCACAAAGCACATACCTTGATAAAGTTTTGAAAAAGTTCAAAATGGATCAAGCAAAGAAAGGATTCTTGCCTATGTTACAAGGTGTGAAGTTGAGTCAGACTCAATGTCCGACCACTGCAGTAGATAGATAGAAAATGAAAAATGTTCCCTATGCTTCAGCCATAGGCTCTATCATGTATGCAATGATGTGTACATGACATGATGTGTGCCTTGCTATTAGTTTAGCAGGGAGGTACCAAAGTAATCCAGGAGTGGATCACTGGAAAATGGTCAAGAACATCCTGAAATACTTGAAAAGGACTAAGGATATGTTTCTCCTTTATGGAGGTGACAAAGAGCTCGTCGTAAATGGTTACGTCGATGGAAGCTTTGACACTGATCCAGACGATTCTAAATTGCAAACCCGATATGTGTTTAAATTGAACGATGCAGCTGTCAGTTGGTGCAGTTCTAAACAAAGCGTCATGGCGGGATCTACATCTGAAGCGGAGTACATAGCTGCTTTGGAAGTAGCAAATGAAGGAGTCTAGATGAAGGAGTTCATATCCAATCTAGGTGTCATACCTAGTGCATCGGGTCCAATGAAAATCTTTTGTGACAATACTGGCGCAATTGCCTTGGCAAAGGAATCCAGATTTCACAAGAGAACCAAGTACATCAAGAGAAGCTTCAATTCCATCCGTGACCTAGTCCAGGTGGGAGACATAGAGATTTGAAAGATACATACGAATCTGAATGTTGCAGACCCATTGACTAAGCCTGTCTCACGAGCAAAACATGATTAGCACCAAGACTCCATGGGCGTGAGAATCATTACTGTGTAACCTAGATTATTGACTCTAGTGCAAGTGGGAGACTGAAGGAAATATGCCCTAGAGGCAATAATAAAGTTATTATTTATTTCCTTATTTCATGATAAATGTTTATTATTCATGCTAGAATTGTATTAACCGGAAACATAATACATGTGTGAATACATAGACAATATAGTGTCACTAGTATGCCTCTACTTTTCTAGCTCGTTAATCAAATATGGTTAAGGTTTCCTAACCATAGACATGAGTTGTCATTTAATAAACGGGATCACATCATTAGGAGAATGATGTGATTGACTTGACCCATTCCGTTAGCCTAGCACTTGATCATTTTAGCTTACTCCTATTGCTTTCTTCATAAATTATACATGTTCCTATGACTATGAGATTATGCAACTCCCGATTAACAGAGGAACACTTTGTGTGCTACCAAACGTCACAACGTAATTGGGTGATTCTAAATGTGCTCTACAGGTGTTTCCAATGGTACTTGTTGAGTTGGCATAGATCGAGATTAGGATTTGTCACTCCGATTGTCGGAGAGGTATCTCTAGGCCCTCTCGGTAATGCACATCACTATAAGCCTTGCAAGAAATGTAACTAATGAGTTAGTTGTGGGATGACGCATTACGGAATGAGTAAAGAGACTTGCCGGTAACGAGATTCAACTAGGTATTGAGATACCTACGATCGAATCTCGGGCAAGTAACATACCGATGACAAAGGGAACAACGTATGTTGTTATGAGGTTTGACCAATAAAGATCTTTGAAGAATATGTAGGAGCCAATATGAGCATCCAGGTTCCGCTATTGGTTATTGACCGGAGATGTGTCTCGGTCATGTCTACATTGTTCTCGAACCCGTAGGGTTCGCACGCTTAACGTTCGGTGATGACCGGTATTATGAGTTTATGTGTTTTGATGTACCAAAGGTAGTTCAGATTCCCGGATATGATCACAGACATGACGAGGAGTGTCGAGATGGTTGAGACATAAAGATCGATATATTGGATGACTATGTTTGGACTTCGGAAGTGTTCCGGGCAAGTTTGGGCATATATCGGAGTACCGGGGGGTTACCGGAACCCCCCGAGGAGTATAATGGGCCTTATGGGCCTTAGTGGAGAAGAGGAGGGGCGGCCATAGCAGAGCCGCATGCCCCCTCCACCTCTAGTCCGAATTGGACAAGGAGGTGGGGGCGGCGCCCCCCTTTCCTTCCCCCCTCTCTCCCCTTCCCCCTTCTCCTACTCCTACTAGGAAAGGAGGAGTCCTTATCCCGGTGGGAGTAGGACCCCCCCCTTGGCGCGCCCTCCTCCTGGCCGGCCGCCTTCCCCCTAGCTCCTTTATATACGAGGGCGGGAGGGGGGGGCACCCCAAGACACACAAGTTGATCATTGATCTTTAGCCATGTGCGGTGCCCCCTCCACCATAATACACCTCGGTCATATTGTAGCGGTGCTTAGGCGAAGCCCTGCGTCGGTAGCTTCATCAACACCGTCATCATGCCGTCATGCTGACGGAACTCACCCTCGAAGCTCTACTGGATCATGAGTTCGTGGGATGTCACCGAGCTGAACGTGTGCAGATCGCGGAGGTGTCGTACGTTCGGTACTAGGATCGGTCGACCGTGAAGAGGTACGACTACATCAACGGCGTTGTCATAATGCTTCCTCTTACGGTCTATGAGTGTACCATGATCTTGCATGTGCATAGGATTTTTTTTGAAATTACTACATTCCCCAACAATTATCCCGCATCCAAGCCGGCTGGGTGGCCCACCGAGCCCGCCAAATACGAGCTACGCAGCTTGCTGATCCACCTCCCTCCCCTCGCCCAACGGAGCCAGTTGCCGCCCCAAGCTCGCTCGCGGTTCAGCAACTCGCCGCTCTAGGCCAGCTCGACGAGGAGCAGCGCACGGGCGTCGTTGCTGCCGTCCACGCCAACGCCTCGTACCGCGTCTCTCGTTTCTGTGGTCGAGACTCCCATGCCGGCGGCAGCGCCATGCAAGTAGTGACAGAAGCCGGGTGTGTGGAGAGTGACGAGTCGGTGGCCAGCGCCTCCGCGTCCTCCGCCATCATCAAGGAGAAGTAGAACACGGGAGGCCGCCGCCGCTTGGTTACCATGAAGGCCACTGCGGAGGCGACGCCGACATACACAGCATGTGTCTTGCTGGATCCTTTTGTTGCGAGGACCTTCGTCGACCCCGCATGGGCTCCACAGAAGCGGGGAAGCCCCCTTCCACCATCATCTTCGGCATCTGCCAATGATATCAGTTGGGCAGTGAGGAAGCGAGCCGTCCTTTGCATCGAAGCATATACCTCCAGGGCTCCCGGCAGTCCGGTGATCGTGTTGCCGGACATGAGGAACACAAATTGATCGGCGGGCGACAATTTAGGCCAGGTATTATATACCTGTGCAGTCCAGAACTAGCACCGTGTAGTTCATTTGAATGTAATGAAATCCATCATGTTTGTATGAAAATCCGGTATTTTATATGATTTTCGTCATTGTTTATATGAAATATCGCCGTGTTTGCATGAATTTCGTCCGGTTTGTGTGCGGCTACAATTGGATGGCGTAATTTGTGGGTCACCGGTCGCTTTGTGGGCGACGTGGTGGGACAAAAAAACACAGCTTGTGCGAGCTCGTATCCAACGTGCGCGTTGGAGGATTCATGAGCACCCGAGCCATTCCTCGTTCATCGGTGGCAAAGGCATCGTTGGAAAAAAGGGTCGCCAATATTTTGGCTACCCCGGGTAAGATCCAAACAGCCCCTCCAAGCAGATTCAAATCCCCGTTCACCGTAGAATTTTGCCATGTGTTGTTTTCATGGACTAGCAAGATGCCCGTGCATTGCACAGAACATCAAGATGCATTTTTTTACAAAACACCTGTTGTGATTGACCCATGTAGGAGTAATCCCATTTGTAAAAACTAATGATATCTCGAGAATTTTATCGAAAAAATGGTATCTCGAGAATTTTATCGGAAAAATGGTATCTCGAGAATTTTATCAGACTCCATTTCTGTATACAAGCCCACAAACCCATATTACATGTACCAACGCAAAAATTAATCTTTTCTAAGTCAATGTTCCAAGCCACCTTGTTTCCTTGTTTGACGTGTAAATTAATGTGTATTCTTCTCTTTCATGCAAATCAAGCCAATGCTCACACTACCGCATGCATGCAAGGATAATTAATGTCCTCCTTTGCTAGTACTATGAGGCAAACACCATTAATATTGCATCGATTAGTGTTAGTGGCCTTGTATATCTGCAAATTGTAATTTTGATAGTGGCCTTGTATATAAAAATGGAGGGAGAAAGATGAGAGATAAGGTGAGGAGGAGTGGGGCGTGGTGGTGACTGGTGGTCGGACTGGTCGGACTGGGCGGAGGCATGGGGATGGATGGCGCATTATGTCTAGGTTTGTATCTCTCTCACACACACCCACGTAGGTTGGGGACGTGCACGAAGAGAAGAGGTGCACGCACGACGCATGTACTCCCGTCTCTTTCCCAACCACACCCGTGCGGGTACATGGTGGAGCTCATTTTTGTATGAAAAGGCAACCCACGTGGTAATTTGACACGTGTACTGGTTGTCCACTTGATGGAGGGAGGATCGTCTACCACGGGTGAACAAACAAATTGCAACTTGATGTGTTATGTTAAAAAAGAGGCAAACCATGTGGGGCCTACCTTAGAGGCAAGGCTCTATACACTGGAGTACTTTTGATGTGTCCCGTCAACTCGCAGAACGAGGAGAAGCTTGCTTAGTACGCCGTCTCCCCCGCCCATGGGTACGGTGGCTCGCAGGATGAGGTGAAGCTTGCTTACTAGTACTCCTAGTACTGTACGCCTTACGCCCGCTCAGTCGCCCATGCTCGCGGTGGCTCGCAGGACGAGGAGAAAATTTTACTACTCCCTCCGTTTACTCCTCGTCCCTACCTTGGTTAGAGAGATTATCATATTGTTTGGAATATATATGTCCTTTAGTACTCCCTCCATTTACTTATACAAGGCCACTATAAAAAAAATACATTTTGCATCTATACAAGGCCACAAATAGTAATCGAGACAAAAGTTACTACTCCCTCCTTTCCAGTTTATGGCTCAATTTCAAAATCTCTCCAACGAAGGTAGGCGGTGAGTGGTGAAATTAATTTCGTAGTTTGCACAAGTAATTAGTACGCTCGTTTTTCTCAAGAAGTTATGTTTACCGAGGCATTAATTAGAACGAATGCATGAATGACCACTAATTTCCATGAACTTCTACATGCATTGGTGAGTTTTCTCTTGACACTGCTTGCATCAGGTGATCTAACGCACCTCGAAATCCAACATGTGATGGTACTAGTACTACTAGTAGAATTGAGACTTACAAAACTGAAAAACGAATGGTTTTTAGATGAGCCCTATAAACCCTAGTGCATACGTACTCCGTAAAATCAGATTTTCCCAAAACTAAGTCGCTCAACCTTTATTTGCTTGTTTCCCTTCCTGCCTCCTTGCCTCGATTAGACTATGCCAAACTCCCGTTCCCGTCGCATGGAAAAAGACCCACCCTCGCCTTTTTTTAGTCCGGGTTTGTATCGATGGATCGCGCGAAGCAGCAAAAACCAAGTTGTGTCTTGTACTCCTCCGTCGACGCTCACTTTCATGAATTCTGTACTTCCTCTCGCTGACATGTGGGACATATAGCAACCGGGTCGACGTGTCAAGCACCAAATAACAGTGCAGAATAGTAGGGGGACGCACCCCAGTCGTACCGCCCCAGTAGTAGTAATGAGCAATTGGACTTCAAATCACTTTACCGCACCTTCCCAAACGCACGAAGCAACCATTATTTCACACTTTGGTTCGCCATCATCTCAAACCACGTACTACCTCTGTCTTGGTGAATAAGTCATTCACGTAGTTCTAGGTTGACGATTTAACTATCCAAATCTATATTATATGTGACAAAAAATATATATTTGGAAAATACATCCTTGTAGAAATTTAGTGATATACTTTTCATGACATATAACACATATTTAATTTCTCAAATCGATGACCTAGAACTACGCAAATGTTCACCTAGACGGAGGTAGTAGTATTGCTTCTGCCTCAATCACCTCATGACTGGCCATGCTCCCCCGCCAATTGCTCAGTAAAATCACCTCATTTTTACTACTTCCTCCGTATCAGTTTACGTGGCATGCACATCGTTCTAGGTTGGAATTTAACTGGCTATATATGTGATGAACAGTATATGTTTAGAAACTACAACCGCTTAAGAATCCAATGATATACTTTTTGTGACATAGTAACTCATATTTAGTTAGTCAAATGGATGACTTAGAACTACGTGCACGCCCTATAAACCGAGACGCCTAAAAAAAGAGACGGAGAGGGTAGTTCAGTACATATCTTTTTAGATCAATATAGTCGGGATTCACCAAGTAGCAAAATCAAGTGATAGGCTGCTCCTATCGTGTTGGCGTAGCAACTCAACAGGGTCAGTCCGCACACAAAATGGCGACACACTTAACAAGACCCCTTTGGTCGACATGTGGCTCATCCACCATCTTGTTCCACGTGTGATGCACCAAATTACAGTTCGGAGCAGCGGTTGGAATTTGAGGCACTCCGATCGTAGCGCCGCAGTAGTAGAAAATGAGCGATGAGGGGTCAAATCACAAAGCCCCACCTTTCCTGCATTAAGCTGGACGGGCGAAGCAACCATCATTTTACTCTAGGGCGCAAGAGCATAAAAAAAAGAGAAAACCAATGATGCGTGCGGCAGCTACCTAGGGCACCCTAGGGTAGGGGTCTCCACTACAGATCCTTTTTTTTGAAAGCGCCCCCACTACAAATCGGCTTCTCCCTCGTAAAACCAATGATGCGTGCGGCGGTAGGGTTTGTAGGAGTACTACGGCATGCGGGACCATGTCGTAGTAAATGGGAGAGGGATTGAGTTCGAGTCGATGCCTTAAATATGTGTGGGCCGCATGGTTTTATGGGAACGAGGCAGCATTTTGGGTTCAGGGACCAGTGGAGATTTAGTACGTACAAAAAATAGTGGATGTAGGTTCGATCGAAAGGCAATGATGCATGGGCCTGCATTTTGATATACCTGGGGTCGCGTGAAATTTGCTACTCTACTCAAAACTAGTAAGGTACACCTGCATTGAACGCATGAGATTTGGAAACCAAATTATGAATAAATACACACTATAGCATGTAACGCTTTGAATCATATATGCATGATGGAGATGTTCGTTTAGTTCTTATAGTTCATCTCATTCAAAATCAATTAGTTTTATAAAAATGTTAAGATTCATGGGGTTGTGCATTGTAAAGCATAAAGTAAAAAAACTAATAATGGCAATTCATTTGGAAAAAAATCAATTATGATACGGAAGATTCTAGAACAAAGGAGAAGTGCTTGTGTTTTGAGGTTTGTGCATTATGCTTAAGTTCAACCATGGAGTCTTCTAAATTGTACATGTGACAGATCTGGTGAAATGTTGATGATATCCAATGGCCAGTAGTGCTCGGATTTGCCATCTCTGCACTGTCGGATTAGCTTCATCCAGCCACCATCTTTTCAAAGCTATTCGCTCACTATATATTTCTTGTGCCATAGTTGCATGTCTTGGAAAAAAGCTACTAGTGGGTTGTACTAGCTATTTAGGAATAGAAGATGTATAGATGGAAGTTGTAGGGAAAGAGATGACATGGAGTATCTCAATTCCTATGAGTAGGGATTGGAAAAAGAGACGTCATATAGGAACTTTTCTATTGAATCTAGAGATGACATGTATCTCAATTAATATGAGGAGGGATTAGAAAACAGATGTAATTTGGTTCATATCATAGTAACTTTTCTATTGAATATACGCTAATGTTTATTTTCCTTTGAAATTATGGGAGTATAGGAATCCATTCATATGAACCAAGTGGCTCTAAATCTATAAGAATGATATCATGTTTATTTCCTTTGAAATGTGGAGTATATGAATCTATTCCTAAGAACCAATTGGCTCTAAAGGAAAAAATCCTATAAAAATCAAATCATATAGAGTTCCTATGATATTCCTCCCACCAAAGGATGGTTGAAATTGCTGCAGGTGATACGATGATCTTTCTTTGTAGACTCCTCCACCATCTTTATAGTTACCTCTCGAAGATGAGTGAAATGATATATACTGGGTATTCTACATGTGCAATTTGTTACACGAAAACTCGGTAAAAGTTTGCAAGGTTCAAATTTTCAATAAAGCTATATGCACTGCATTTTTGAAAAGAGGGAGCATACAGCAGTTGCTAACACTCACGTGGAAGATTGGTGTGTAGGAGGAGTGGCTGTTCTGTTAAATGACATGAAAAATCTGACACTATCGGATGCCGATCTAACGGTTCTTACGGCGTTCGTCAGGAAAAGGCTTGTGGCGAACGTATGTCGGATAATGATTTATGGACAAATGCATTGCATTGATACATTCCCCCCTCTCTCTCATGCACACGCACCCTCACGAGTCACGACTCTCCCGAGTCCTGTCGCACCCATCGTCTATCTTTAGGTACACGTCACACACATATGTCCTCTTCACACCCTACCCTCAGAAATTCTAAAAAACAAAAGACGCCGCGCACATTTTATTTTGGCTCACACGTCACACACTTATACTGTTTACTCTTGTGGCGAACGTTCCTTGGGCATAGTATATGATAACCCACAAGTGTAGGGGATCGCAACAGCTTTCGAGGGTGAAGTACAACCCAAATTTATTGATTCGACACAAGGGGAGCCAAAGAATATTCTTGAGTATTAGCAGTTGAGTTATCAATTCAACCACACATGGATAACTTAGTATCTGCAGCAAAGTGCTTAGTAGCAAAAGTGGTATGATAGTAATGGTAACAGTAGCAACAGTAAAGATAAATGTTTTTGTGTTTTTTGTAGTAGTTGTAATCGTAGCAACGGAAAAGTAAATAAGTGAAGATCAATATATGAAAAGCTCGTAAGCAATGGATAAGTGATAGATAATTATGCCGGATGCGATTCCTCGTGCAATAGTTATAACATAGGGTGATAAAGAACTAGCTCCAATTCATCAATGTAATGTAGGCATGTATTCCGTAAATAGTCATACGTGCTTATGGAAAAGAACTTGCATGACATCTTTTGTCCTACCCTCCTATTGCAGTGGTGTCCTAATGGAAACTAAGGGATATTAAGGCCTCCTTTTAATAGAGAACCGGACCAAAGCATTAACACATAGTGAATACATGAACTCCTCAAACTACGTTTGTCGGTGTCAAAACTGGCGGATCTCGGGTAGGGGGTCCCGAATTGTGCGTCTAGGCAGATGGTAACAGGAGACAAGGGACACGATGTTTTTACCCAGGTTCGGGCCCTCTCGATGGAGGTAAAACCCTACTCCTGCTTGATTAATATTGATGATATGGGTAGTACAAGAGTAGATCTAGCACGAGATCGGAGTGGCTAAACCCTAGAATCTAGCCTATGGTATGATTGTTGTTCGTCCTACGGACTAAACCTCTCCGGTTTATATAGACACCGGAGAGGGCTAGGGTTACACAGAGTCTGTTACAATGGGAGGAGATCTTCATATCATATCGCCAAGCTTGCCTTCCACGCCAAGGAAAGTTCCATCCGGACACAGGACGGAGTCTTCAATCTTGTATCTTCATAGTCCAGGAGTCCGGCCGAAGGTCATAGTCCGGCCATCCGGACACCCCCTAATCCACGACTCCCTTAGTAGCCCCTGAACCATGCTTCAATGACGACGATTCCGGTGCGCAAGTTGTCTTTGGCATTGCAAGGCGGGTTCCTCCTCCGAATATTTCATAGAAGATGTTGAACACCAGGGTAGTGTCCGGCTCTGCAAAATAAGTTCCACATTCCTTCATAGAGAGAATAATATTTGTATCAATCGGATCTGCTGACGCATTTCGTGGCGTGACATCATACCACAGCCAGGCTCTTTATTTATTTTATTGTTCCACCTCAGCGCGTTTGGCGAGGCGGTTTCCTTGGCACGTCTTGTCAAAGCAGAGATCGTGTCCCCTTATTCCGGGATTCTCATCAATACGGGTGTGGGTAACCCAACCGCGCCATTAACCGCGGCGCTTGGGGGATAAGCGAGTTTTATTAGGCCGGTGGGGTCTCGTAGTTTTGCCGCCCATATAAGGGGATAAGAATCCGCACTTTCCATTCACGCCCTCTTCCTCCTCTGCCTACAGACGATGCTGAGGCGGAGTCCCGTAGGGGACAAAACCAGGAGGAGGTGGTCCTGGAAGCACCACAAGGCGACCTTCCGGACTCCCAGCCCAAAGGGGGTAAAGCCCCGGAGGGATCTAAGTCCGGCCCTGGGCCAGACACTGCTCCGGAACCATCAGTGGTTCCAGAGCCCGACAGGCGGCGCCTTCATAAGAAGGGCAAACCTGCGACTCCGGCGACTTCCGTCCATCCGGAGGCGCCGGACAATTTGCTGGGGGCGCTTAGCGGCGCTTCCATCGATGAAGAACACCGCACTGTTATGAGTGCGGTGATTCAGAAGGTTCAGTCCGCCAAGAGCGGGCTGACGGAAGCCTGCACAAGCCTGGTAACAGGCTTTGAGGTATGTGTTAAAAACATATAAAAATGTTACCGCATAGACAGTAGCCCCTGATGCTTAGTTCGGTGTTTGGAAAGAAGAGCCGAACCGAGGATCTCAAAAGATATAGGCAGGAGTCTAATGGAAATATGTCAATATGGGAATGCAGGCTGCGCTGCTGACCTCTGCCGCACTGACTGCGGTGGTCAATGCCTTGAAGGAAAGCCTCGAGCGGTCCGAGAGCGAGCTCGTCCGTGCCAAGAGGCAGCTCGAGGATAAAGAGGGTACGTAGTACCTCCTGTAAATGTATATAGAAATACTTGGTTGCATAATAATAATAACAAGACCAACATTAATGTTGCAGGAGCCACGACCGAGGTGGCGACCCTGAAACAGGCGGTCTCCAAGGCCTAAAAGAGTGCGGCCTTGGAGCGCGCCGAGCGAGAGAAGTAGGAGGCGCGGGTGGCGGAGGTGCGGCAAGAGCTCCAGGATCTCGTGCAAAAACACGAGAGTTTGGAGCGTGACTCAAAGACTCGAGAGTCCGAGCTTGCCTTGGCTCTTGAGAGTGCCAAGACCGCTAAGGCCGAAGCCCAGAAGGCCCTTCAGGAGATCGAGGCGATGAAGAAGATAGCGGCGGGTAAGGCATTCTTTATGCAAAGCAAAAATATAAAAGTTAATTATCTGCTACTTACCTGAATCCGGAGCTCTCCAGGAGCGTTCGCCGATCTGCCCTGTAGTGTGTCTGATGCCGCTGCATACTACCGAGCCAAAGAGGGGAGCTCGACGGAAAAAGTGTTCTAGTCTCAGTATGCTGAGGCCGAACATCCGGTGCCCCTGAGTGACCAGCTGAAGCAGCCTGTTGAGCTCCACAAGGTGGCCGAACAGGCCATGAAGGGCCTCATAGCTCGGCTGTGGCCTGGAGAAGTCATGCCTGGGAGCTACTTCGGTCTGGTGCGGCGGATGGTGGACGCATGTCCGTGGATTGAGGTCGTCAAGCGCTCCGTTTGTATTGAAGGTGCCCGTCGGGCCCGTGCCCGTGCTAAGGTGCACTGGGGCAAGCTAGATGCGGAGAAGCTGTTGACGGACGCGCCACCGCCGGGCAAGGAGTATCATACGCCCGAGATGTATTACAATGGCGTTCTGAAGGGTGCCCGCCGCATAGCGGATGAGTGCTCCAAAGATGTAATTTTTGAGTAAACTCTCGTTTGTTATCCTGTACGCTGAAGCTTTGTTCATGTGCGTTAAGCAACACTTGTTAATTTAAAATATTACCTTCTGTGCGGCCGTTTATCAAATCTGAGAGATGCAAGTCGTCGGCTTCGACCACCATGCCACGAGTGCTGGGGTGTTCGGGATAAACCTGAGCGCTCTTGTTCCCATTCTTGGGTCCATCTAGGGAGGCGTTCAGCACAGTGAACCAGGCCGTCGGACTTATAATGCTTTATCACACTCACTTAGCCATAGAATTCTATAATTTTAAATTTCGGCGAAGCCCCTAGTATTCGGAATACCGAGTTCGGGGCGCTATCCACGCCTAGGCCGGATAAGTCTGGTTCCTCGCTTGAAGCGGCATAAGTCTTTAAGGACTCGAAAAAACCTCGCGAACAACGACCAGTCTCTGACACTATCATGACAGTCAGTTTTATCTTTCTCTACTGAGGTGTTAACCCAGCTGAACTGGGGCACAATCGCAGTAGTTCTCCCAGTGCTACCTTAGCCAACAATGCAGAATGTAAGGTACCAAAACATGGGAGCCGGGCAAACCCAACTATTGACCAAAGACATGATTCGGAGCCAATGCATATAGTGCTATAAGTTTGGGGTGCCGCACTTGTTAGAGTGTTCGGTCTTCTCACACCACGTTATGGGGTGTTGTAAGCCCCTGGTGTATTATCCGTGCCAAAGTGTACGGTTGCATAGTGTCATGACTGAACATGTTTGCATATAAAAATAGATAAGTACAATAATAGGCAAGAGCTATGTATTGTTCATTAAAAAAGGGCTACTACGAAAGCAGAACGATACAAAAGTGCGGTAAGCAAGGGATGGGAGTATTTGATATATTCCCCTTCAGGGGCAAGCTGCAGGATTGTAAGAGAAATAGGTATTAAACTCATTATAGAGACCACCTTGACTTTTGACGTAGCTTGCTTCCTCCCTGGCTATTGCATCGTTGGTTTGGCGATAGTATTGCCGGACAGGCCTTCCAAATAGTTGGGTCCTGAAAGTGTGTTAAAAAGGAAAGCGGCGAAATAGGGAGCCCCCTAGTGCGGTGAAGCCGCATTCTGGGCGTGCCGTTGTTGTGCCCCTCCCCTTATGCCCATGGTATCTCTAAGGCATAATTATGTACGCGTGGTACCAGCATTGCCGTTTGGCGGGGGCTGGGGTCGGGGCCGCACTGCTATGCTTGCTCGGAACATGCTAGCCGGATTTGTTGTAGGTTACTTCGGGCTCGCTTGACGTTGTCCGGACGTTTGGCGCCTGTATTGGAGAACTGCCTTGAGAGGCTACTCTGTACTTCCGCCGCCAGGGCCGCCGTGTGCTCCTCTGTTCGAAGAGAGCGTTCGGTGTTTCCATTTACCGTGATGACTCCGCGAGGTCCTGACATCTTGAGCTTGAGATATGCGTAGTGCGGCACCGCATTGAATTTTCCAAATGCGGTTCGTCCGAGTAGGGCGTGATAGCCGCTGCGGAATGGGACTATGTCGAAGATTAACTCCTGGCTCCGGAAATTATCCGGTGATCCGAAGACCACCTCGAGTGTGACCGAGCCTGTACAGCTGGCTTCTACCCCTGGTATGACACCTTTGAAGGTTGTCCTTGTTGGTTTAATCCTTGAAGGATCGATGCCCATTTTTCGCACTGTGTCCTGGTAAAGCAGGTTCAGGCTACTGCCGCCGTCCATTAGGACTTTGGTAAGGTGAAATCCGTCGATAATTGGATCTAGGACAAGAGCGGCGAATCCTCCATGACGGATGCTGGTGGGATGGTCCCGTCGATCGAAAGTGATCGGGCAGGAGGACCATGGGTTAAACTTTGGGGCGACTGGCTCCAGTGCATAGACGTCCTTGAGAGCACGCTTTCGCTCCCTTTTGGGGATGTGGGTTGCGTATATCATATTCACCATCCGAACTTGTGGGAGAAACCCCTTTTGTCCTTTGTTGTTCGGCGGCCGGGGCCCCTCCTCGTCATCGCTATGTAGCCCCTTGTCTCTGGTCTCGGCGCTTATCTTGCCTGCCTGCTTGAACACCCAACAATCCCTGTTGGTGTGATTGGCTGGCTGTTCGGGAGTGCCGTGTATCTGGCACGAGCGATCAAGTATCCGGTCTAAGCAGGATGGGCCTTGAGGGTTTCGTTTGAATGGCTTCTTCCACTGACCCGGTTTAGAGCCTCTGAATCCGGCATTGACTGCCGTATCTTCAGTATTGTCAACATTAATGCGGCGCTTATGCTTGTTGCGGCGTGACCTGCCGTTGTTATCCTTGGTATCCGAATTGCCGGGGCTCTTGCTTATGTTATTGCTACGAGCTAGCCAGCTGTCTTCTCCCGCGCAGAAGCGGGTCATGAGTGTCGTGAGGGCAGCCATAGACTTCGGCTTTTCCTGTGTTAGGTGCCGGGCAAGCCATTCGTCTCGGATGTTGTGCCTGAAGGCTGTGAGGGCCTCGGCGTCCGGACAATCGACTATTTGGTTTTTCTTGGTCAGGAACCGTGTCCAAAATTGTCTGGCCGATTCCTATGGCTGTTGGATTATGTGGCTTAGGTCATCGGCGTCTGGTGGTCGCACATACGTGCCCTGGAAGTTGTCAAGGAATGCGGATTCCAGGTCCTCCCAATAACTAATTGACTCTGCTGGCAGGCTATTGAGCCAATGTCGAGCTGGTCCTTTAAGCTTGAGCGGGAGGTATTTGATGGCGTGTAGATCATCACCATGGGCCATGTGGATGTGAAGGAGATAATCCTCGATCCATACCGCAGGATCTGTTGTGCCATCGTATGATTCAATGTTTACGGGCTTGAAGCCCTCGGGGATTTGATGATCCATTACTTTGTCTGTGAAGCATAGTGGGTGTGCGGCGCCCCTGTACTGGGCTATATCGCGACACAGCTCGGACGAGCTTGGTCTATTGTATTCGGCCGGGCCATACTTATTATGTCCGGCGTGACGGCTAGCGTCACGTGAAGCGGGGCGCCCATGCGATCCGTATATCGATCTTGTTTGGCTTGCCTTATTCTCCAAGATGTCTCGCAGGTCTGTTGCGTCTCCCCGTACTCTAGTATGTTTTGAGCGGTGTCGGGGGGCAGCCTGGGTTGAGGGCCTGAAGGCCTCTCTATCGCGGCCACGGGGTGGCCGATCGGGCGCATCGTACGCTGATGATGTAGGTTTAGTTGCTTCCTCCTCAAGTTGGGGTAGCAGCCTGTGCTTCGGGTAGCTCTTGGATGGGCGTTCTAGTTTATACTCTTCGGCCGCCAGGACTTCGGTCCATCTGCCGGCTAGCAAGTCTTGGTAAGCTCTAAGCTACTGTTGTTTCTTCTTGAGGCTGCTTGCCGTGGCGACGAGTCTGCGTTTGAAATGCTCTTGTTCGACGGGATCCTCTGGCACGACGAATTCGTTGTCCTCGAGGCTTGCCTCGTCTTCGGAGGGAGGCATGTAATTGTTGTCCTCATCCTCTTTGTCGGCCGCTCTCTCATGAGTGCTGGCTCCTTCGTCCTTCTGTACTGGATCCTGCTGGAGGGGGTTGTCTTCGGCACTGTCCGGCGTACTGTTATCTCCGATGCCGGAATCGCCATTTTTGCTTTGGCGGGACTTAGAGCGGCGCCGCTGACGTCGGCGCTTGGGTTGCTTCTTGGAGGGGTCATCCTCCGTTCTCTCCTCGCCATCCCCTACTTTAGGGGTGTCCACCATGTATATGTCATATGACGAGGTGGCTTTCCAGTTCCCTATAGGTATGGGTTCTTGATCGTCTCCTTCATCGGCGTCCATGCCGTCGATGTCTTCGGAGTCAAAGTCGAGCATGTCGGTTAAATCGTCGACAGTGGCTACGAAGTGGGTGGTGGGTGGGCTGCGAATTTCTTCATCATCCGCATCCCAACCGTGTTGGCCGTAGTCCGGCCAGGGCTCTCCTGACAAAGAGAGGGACTTTATTGAATTCAGGATGTTGCCGAAAGGTGAGTGCTGAAAGACATCCGCGGCGGTGAACTCCATGACCGGAGCCCAATCGGGCTTGATCGGAAGAGGTGCGGGATTTACAGAGTCCGGATCGGAGTCCGGCACCTTGGAGCCATGGGCCTTGCGAGGGACTAAGCTGGTATCCGGCTCTATCACCATAGAGGTTGCAGTTTTCGGGGTGGCGTCTAACCGTCCGTCCCCGACTGGTGTAGTGGGCTCCGAGTTAATGGTCGGAGCAGACACCGGAGCGACACTCTGGGCGTTGTCCGATGACAGAGCTAAATCGTGCCCATCATGACAGTGTGGCGTGCCCGGTTGTGGCTCGAATCCGTCGAAGATCAAGTCCCCGCGGATGTCGGCCGTGTAGTTCAAGCTTCCAAACCTGACCTGATGGCCAGGGGAGTAGCTCTCGATCTGCTTCAGATGGCTGAACGAGTCAGCCCACAATGCGAAGCCGCCGAATACGAAGATCTGTCCGGGGAGAAAAGTCTCATCCCAGACCGCGATTGATGAGCGAAGAAACCATCGGGCCTAAAAGGTGACGACACAGAGGAACTCTCAATCTCAATGAAAGCACCAATGTCGGTGGCAAAACCGGCGGATCTCGGGTAGGGGGTCCCGAACTGTGCGTCTAGGCGGATGGTAACAGGAGACAAGGGGCATGATGTTTTTACCCAGGTTCGGGCCCTCTCGATGGAGGTAAAACCCTACTCCTGCTTGATTAATATTGATGATATGGGTAGTACAAGAGTAGATCTAGCACGAGATCGGAGTGGCTAAACCCTAGAATCTAGCCTATGGTATGATTGTTGTTCGTCCTACGGACTAAACCTCTCCGGTTTATATAGACACCGGAGAGGGATAGGGTTACACAAAGTCTGTTACAATGGGAGGAGATCTTCATATCGTATCGCCAAGCTTGCCTTCCACGCCAAGGAAAGTTCCATCCGGACATGGGACGGAGTCTTCAATCTTGTTTCTTCATAGTCCAGGAGTCCGGCCGAAGGTCATAGTCCGGCCATCCGGACACCCCCTAATCGAGGACTCCCTCAACGGTCATCACCGAGAAGTATCCCGATTATTGTCACTTCAGGGTTGTCGGATCATAAGACATAATAGGTGACCATAGACTTGTAAGATAGGATCAAGAACACACATATATTCATGAAAACAGGTTCAGATCTGAAATTATGGCACTCGGGCCCTAGTGACAAGCATTAAGCATAGCAAAGTCATAGCAACATCAATCTCAGAACATAGTGGATACTAGGGATCAAACCCTAACAAAACTAACTTGATTACATGGTAAATCTCATCCAACCCATCACCGTCCAACAAGCCTACGATGGAATTAGTCACGCACAGCGGTGAGCATCATGAAATTGGTGATGGAGGATGGTTGACGATGACGACAGCGACGAATCCCCCTCTCCGGAGCCCCGAACGGACTCCAGATCAGCCCTCCCGAGAGAGATTAGGGCTTTGCAGCGGCTCCGTGTCGTAAAACGCGATGAAACTTTCTCTCTGATTTTTTCTCCCAGAGACGGAATATATGGAGTTGGAGTTGAGGTCGGAGGAGGTCCAGGGGGCCCACGAGATAGGAGGCCGCGCCCTAGGGGGGGCGCCCCCGTGTCTCGTGGACAGGCTGTGGCCCCCTGGCATTAATTCTTTCGCCAAAAATTCTTATTAATTCCAAAAAGTGCCTCCGTGGATTTCCAGGACATTCCGAGAACTTTTCTTTTCTACACATAAAACAACATCATGGCAGTTCTGCTGAAAACAACGTCAGTCCGGGTTAGTTTCGTTCAAATCATGCAAGTTAGAGTCCAAAACAAGGGCAAAAGTGTTTGGAAAAGTAGATACGTTGGAGACGTATCAACTCCCCCAAGCTTAAACCTTTGCTTGTCCTCAAGCAATTCAGTTGATAAACTGAAAGTGATAAAGAAAAACTTTTACAAACTCTGTTTGCTCTTGTTGTTGTAACATGAAAAGCCAACATTCAAGTTTTAGCAAATATTATGAACTAACCATACTCACAATAAGACGTAGCTCTCACAATTACTCATATCAATAACATAATCAGCTAGCGGGCCATAATAATAAAACTCGGATGACAACACTTTCTCAAAATAATTATAACATGATATAACAAAATGGTATCTCACTAGCCCTTTCTGAGACCGCAAAACGTAAATGCAGAACACCTTTAAAGATCAAGGACTGACTAAACATTGTAATTCATGGTAACAGAGATCCAGTCAAGGCATACCCAATATAAACCAATAGTAATGAATGCAAATGACAGTGTGCTCTCCAGCGGGTGCTTTTAATAAGAAGGGTGATGACTCAACATAAAAATAAATAGATAGGCCCTTCGCAGAGGGAAGCATGGATTTGTAGAGGTGCCAGAGCTCGATTTTAAAATAGAGATTGAATAACATTTTGGGCGTCATACTTTTGCTGTCAACGCAACAAATATGAGATGGCTATATCTTAAATACTACATGCATTATAGGCAGTTCCCAAATAGAATGGTAAAGGTTTATACTCCCCAACCACCAACAAGCATAAATCCATGGCTTGCTCGAAACAACGAGTGCCTCCAACATACAACATCCCTGGGGGAGTTTTGTTTAATTATTTTGATTTGCTTTGATCTTTTTGGATCATGGGACTGGGCATCCTGGTTACCGGCCCTTTCTCGTGAATGAGGAGCAGAGTCCACTCCTCTTGAGAATAACCCACCTAGCATGGAAGATATAGACAACCCTAGTTGTAACATGAGCTGCTCGAGCATACAAAATAGAATTTCATTTGAAGGTTTGGAGTTTGGCACATAGAAATTTACTTGGAATGGTAGGTAAATACCGCTTATAGGTAGGTATAGTGGACTCATATGGAACAACTTTAGGGTTTAAGGAGTTTGGATGCACAAGCAGTATTCCCGCTTAGTACAGGTGAAGGCTAGAAAAAGACTGGGAAGCGACCAACTGAGAGAGTGACAACCGTCGTAAGCATGCATTAAAATTAATTCACACCGAGTACAAGCATGAGTAGGATATAATCCACCATGAACATAAATATCGTGAATGCTATGTTGATTTGATTCAACTACATGCGTGAACATGTGCGAAGTCGAGTTACTTAATTCATTCAAAGGAGGATACCATCCCATCATACCACATCATAATCATTCTAATATCATGTTGGCATGTAAGGTAAACCATTATAACTCATAGCTAATCAAGCATGGCACAAGCAACTATAATCTCTATATGTCATTGCGAATATGTTTACTTCATAATAGCTGACTCAGGAACGATGAATCATCATATTTAGAAAAACAAGAGAGGTTGAGTTCATACCAGCTTTTCTCATCCCAATAAGTCCATCATATATCGTCATTATTGCCTTTCACTCGCATGACCGAACGATGTGTATAATAATAAGAGTGCATGTGCATTGGACTAAGATGGAATCTGCAAGCATTCAACTCAAGAGAGAAGACAAGTAATATGGGCTCTAAATTAAATAAACAATCATGCATATAAGAACCACTAAGCATTTTCAATATGGTCTTCTCGACCCCCAAATGAAAGAAAAGAAAAGAAAACTATTTACACGGGAAAGCTCCCAACAAGAAAGAAGAAGAACTAGAAATCTTTTTGGGATTTCATTTTAATTTTACTACAAGCGTAGAAATTAAACAAACTATTTTTTTTGGTTTTTCTCAAGGTTTTTCAAACACACAAGAAGAAAACTAGAAAAAAGAAATTTAAACTAATACAATGAAAGAGTATGAGCACCGATGACTAGTGTGTGAACATGAATGTAAAGTCGGTGAGAAATACGTACTCCCCCAAGCTTAGGCTTTTGGCCTAAGTTGGTTTAATACCAAGGACCGCCGCTACTCTCTCCGGTGTAATGAGAGGTATAATCAGGATAATACTGGCTGGTCATCTCTAGATCCCACTGAACATATGATGCACGATAAGGGTCCAGCTCAGGTTCCGGCTCAGGTTCAGGTTCTGGAGTAAAAGCTTTGGCTCGATGGTTGTTCACCGCTTCCGGTGTGACGAGAAAACTTTTTACAAGCAAATAAAACAATAGAGACACAGGCAAAATAATAATCTCAAAAAGTTTCTTATTAAATCTAAGTTTATACAAAAGCATCTTCTCTTCGTTGTCAACAATAAACTTGTGTGCTACCATGCTCTTGTAATCTAAAATGTGAGGAGGCAATGTTGTCTCCTCTTCCTCATGGTGCCTAATGAGTATCTGAAAATGTCTAGCAAGATGTGCAACATAGATACCTCCAAATATGGGACCTTTTGTACGATTCAGGGCTAGTCGTTTAGCAACGACGGCACCCATATTAAAAGTATTGTCCCCAAGCAAAGCATGTTAAAGAATGATAATATCAGGAACGCTCAAATTCCCACTATTTCCACGACCAATCAAGCATCTACTAGCAAATATGGCAAAGTAGCGTAAAACAGGAAAGTGTATGCTAGAGACCTTCGCCTCGGAGCCCTTCTTTGGCTCCTCTATAGCAATGGTGTTAACAAAGCCATCCACATGTTTACGATGGGGTTCCTCTAATTCTCCCTCATAAGGTATCCTACACACCGCGCAAAAATGACGTAAAGACATTTCTTTGAATTCATCATATAAATGAAATGATACTGCAAGCGGTGATTTCTTAGGATAATAATAAAAGTTTTGTACGAAAGTATTGGTAAGTAAGAGATACTGATCGATTCGGTCGTTGATGAAACCGGTGAGGCCTGCAGTCTCGATTAAAGCATAGAAGTCTTCATGGATTCCGGCTTCTTTCAAGAAATCTTCACATGGCCATTCGCACGACCGTACTTCCGCTAAGCGAGGAAGATTGTACTTGGCTTTTTCCTTCTCTTTGGCTTGTTTTTCCTGAGAGCTTTGGCTAGAAGAGCCTTTAAAAAGCCTCCTTAACATTTTCTGAAAATTTCTGAAATTTTAGTAACTTCAAAATAAAAGTGAATAAAACTAAACAAGATTGATAGTAACTACTCCTACAAGTGCCTAGAGCCTATATCATGCATTGGAATTGCTTGGGACCTCAAAAATTTAACATGCAAGCTCAAGAACATCGTCACCTAAGTAGCAAAAATTTGCAATGAATAAAGCACTAGAACAAAAACTAATTGGACCAATGGAGGAGTCACATACCAAGCAACAATCTCCCAAAGCAGTTTTGTGAATGGAGCTTTGAGCTAAGAGATCGAAAAAATCGCAGCAAAACGAGCTAGAACTCGTGCTTGAGCTGGATGTTGATTTTTTTGGGTAGAAG
>NC_041381.1:485163473-485170167 GCF_002162155.2 Triticum dicoccoides | reverse complement strand
TCCTCTCTCGTGGCCTGGTGCTTGCCCCTCCTGCAGTGTTTTCAGTGCCTAAAATCTTCACATATTCCAGAAATAGAAATATCATTGGGATTCTCAGGTGTGTCTACAGTAGGTTGACTAGAAGCATGCAACGTTCTATCGTTTTTCTTCTTCTTCTTCTTAGAAGAACTAGGTGCCTCTAAATTATTTCTCTGGGAATCTTGCTCAATTCTCTTAGGGTGGCCTTCAGGATACAAAGGTTCCTGAGTCATTCTACTAGTTCTAGTAGCCACTCTAACAGCAAAGTCATTTTTATTATTTAATTCATCAAGCAGATCATTTTGAGCTTTGAGTACTTGCTCAGCTTGAGTAGCAACCATAGAGGCATATTTGCTAACGCGGTGAAGTTCATCTTTAACTCTAGCCAAATTATCACCTACGCGTCCTATCTTGAAAGCATTATTCTTTAACTCTCTACCAACATAAGCATTAAAACTTTCTTGTCTAGCCATAAAGTCATCAAATTAATCTAAGCATGGGCTATGAAATTTAGTAGAGGGTATTTCAACTTTATCATATCTACAGAGAGAATTTACCTTTACTACCTGTGTCGGGTTATCAAGACAATGTGGTTCTTCAGGCGGTAAATTAAGACCATGTATTTCTTCAATAGGTGGTAAATTCTTAACATCTTCAGCTTTATTACCTTTTTCTTTTATTGATTTCTTTGCCTCTTGCATATCTTCAGGACTGAGAAATAAAACACCTCTCTTCTTCGGAGTGGGTTTAGGAATAGGCTCAGGAGTTGGCTCAATTGGTTCAGGAATTGCCTCAGGAATTGGCTCAGGAAGAGTCCAATTATTTTCATTAGTCAACATATTATTCAGTAATATTTCAGCTTCGTCGACTGTTCTTTCCCTGAAAACACAACCAACACAACTATCCAAGTAGTCCTTGGAAGCATCAGTTAGTCCATTATAAAAGGTATCAAGTATTTCATTTTTCTTAAGAGGATGATCAGGCAAAGCGTTGAGTAACCAGAGAAGCCTCCCCCAAGCTTGTGGGTGACTCTCTTCTTTGATTTGCACAAAATTATATATTTCCCGCAAGGCAGCTTGTTTCTTATGAGCAGGGAAATATTTAGCAGAGAAGTAATAAATCTTATCCTGGGGACTACGCACACAACCAGGAGCAAGAGAATTCTACCAAGTCTTAGCATCACCCTTTAATGAGAACGGAAATATCTTAAGGATATATAAATAGCGAGGCTTCTCATCATGAGTAAATAGGGTGGCTATATCATTCAACTTGGTAAGATGTGCCACAACAATTTTAGATTCAAGGCCATAAAAAGGATCAGATTCAACTAAAGTAATAATCTCAGGATCAACAGAGAATTCATAATCCTTATCAGTAACACAGATAGGTGAAGTAGCAAAAGTAGGATCGGGTTTCATTCTAGCATTAAGAGACTGCTGCTTCCATTTAGCTAATAATTTCTTAAGATCAGATCTATCATTGCAAGCAAGAATTTCCATAGCAGCTTCTTCATTCATAACATAACCCTTAGGAACAATAGGAAATACATAATCATTGGGGGAACATCATCATCACTATCATCAATAATAGGTTCTTCAATATTTTCATTCCCCCTAACTCTAGCAAGTTGTTCATCTAGAAATTCACCTAATGGCAAAGTAGTATCACGCACAGAAGTAGTTTCATCATGCATAGAAGAAGTGGCACCATCAATAACATGCGACATATCAGAATTCATAGCAGTAGCAGGTTTTGGTGTCGCAAGCCTACTAATAACGGAAGGAGAATCTAGTGCAGAGCTAGATGGCAGTTCCTTACCTCCCCTCGTCGTTGAGGGCAAAATATTGGTCCTAGTGTCTTTCAAGTTCTTCATAGTGATCAACAGATATAAATCCCAAGTGACTCAAAGAATAGAGCTATGCTCCCCGGTAATGGCGCCAGAAATTAGTCTTGATAACCCACAAGTGTAGGGGATCGCAACAACTTTCGAGGGTGAAGTACAACCCAAATTTATTGATTCGACACAAGGGGATCCAAAGAATATTCTTGAGTATTAGCAGTTGAGTTTTCAATTCAACCACACCTGGATAACTTAGTATCTGCAGCAAAGTGCTTAGTAGCAAAAGTGGTATGATAGTAATGGTAACAGTAGCAACAGTAAATATAAATGTTTTTGGGTTTTTTGTAGTAGTTGTAACGGTAGCAACGGAAAAGTAAATAAGCAAAGAACAATATATGAAAAGCTCGTAGGCAATGGACCAGTGATGGATAATTATGCCGGATGCGATTCCTCATGCAATAGTTATAACATAGGGTGATATAGAACTAGCTCCAATTCATCAATGTAATGTAGGCATGTATTCCGTAAATAGTCATACGTGCTTATGGAAAAGAACTTGCATGACATCTTTTGTCCTACCCTCCTGTTGCAGCGGGGTCCTAATGGAAACTAAGGGATATTAAGGCCTCCTTTTAATAGAGAACCGGACCAAAGCATTAACACATAGTGAATACATGAACTCCTCAAACTACGGTCATCACCGAGAAGTATCCCGATTATTGTCACTTCGGGGTTGTCGGACCATAACACATAATAGGTGACTATAGACTTGCAAGATAGGATCAAGAACACACATATATTCATGAAAACATAATAGGTTCAGATCTGAAATCATAGCACTCGTGCCCTAGTGACAAGTATTAAGCATAGCAAAGTCATAGCAACATCAATCTCAGAACATAGTGGATACTAGGGATCAAACCCTAACAAAACTAACTTGATTACATGGTAAATCTCATCCAACCCATCACCGTCCAGCAAGCCTATGATGAAATTACTCACGCACGGTGGTGAGCATCATGAAATTGGTGATGGAGGATGGTTGATGATGACGACGGCGACAAATCCCCCTCTCTGGAGCCTCGAATGGACTCTAGACCAGCCCTCTCGAGAGAGATTAGGGCTTGGCGGCGGCTCCATGTCGTAAAACACGGTGAAACTTTCTCTCTGATTTTTTTCTCCCCGAGACAGAATATATGGAGTTGGAGTTGAGGTCATTGGAGGTCCAGGGGGCCCACGAAATAGGAGGCCGCGCCCTAGGGGGGCGCCCCCTGTCTCGTGGACAGGCTGTGGGGCCCCTGGCATTAATTCTTTCGCCCAAAATTCTTATTAATTCCAAAAAGTGCCTATGTGGATTTCCAGGACATTCCGAGAACTTTTCTTTTCTACACATAAAACAACATCATGGCAATTCTGCTGAAAACAGCGTCAACCCGGGTTAGTTTCATTCAAATCATGCAAGTTAGAGTCCAAAACAAGGGCAAATGTGTTTGGAAAAGTACATACGTTGGAGATGTATCAGTATATTGTAATCTCACGAAGAGAAGCGGTGCACGCACGCACTAGTTCTGTCACACCCACTCGCGGGTACATGTAGGAGCAAACTTTTCCGAAGCTGGTACCACAAAATCACTCCACTATATATATAAGCAGGAGCCTTAGCGCTTGCTTTACTAGGGTTCCTCTTGTTCACTCTCTCATGCTCTCCAGATCTATGCAAGACATAGGTGGCCACACTCTCTCTCTGCTCACGGCTGGTCACAAATCCGGCCAGATAACCTCGACCGGGGCAGGGGTGTAGGTGCATCATTCACGCTGTCGTCGACGGCGAGGGAGGAGACCAACGACTGACCGCATGTCCCGATCGGTGGCCGTGCAGTTCTCTCCGAGAGAGCGCCAGCTCGGGAGGCCCTCCGACCCCTTCTTCCTCCCTGCGGTATTATGGACAAGATGCGGCCTCCCGACGCCGTCTTTGCCACATGCCGACGACCCTCAAGTATATATTCCTTCGAAACCTGCCTTGCTCTATAGCCCCAGCTCCCCACTTGGTTCGTGTGGATCTTTTTCTACTTCCGTCCGCTGTTCCAAAGCCACCGAGAATTTTACTATTATTAGAGGTAAAGCTAGTTCACACAGTCGACTCTAAGAGTTGGTTCAAATAGGGAATAAAGTGGGAAAGTTGTAGCATGAATCTAGGACTTGGTTGTAAGAGGAAATGGGGGAAAGTAGTAGATACTAGCTACCCAACCGGTCACTTGGTTGAGAAGACGAAGAAAGCATGGTGGATGGCGAAGGGTGGGGGGAAGTGGACCTGTCTCTTTGTTGAAAAAGGAAAGAAAGTGACGGGTGTTGGGGGACAACGCAAATGAGAATGAGCAGGTCTAGATTTCCGGTGCTCACATAGGAAAATGTCACCGAGGAGATAAAAAATGGGACAAATGTAGACATGCTGCCAGAGTGTTTGCCACTATCGGCAACCACATCTGCCTCACCACTTTATGCCCCTGTTGTCCCTACGCCCATATCGCTACCGTTAATGTAAATTCACATGAAGCATTAAGCAATGCTACCTAATGTCACTATAAGTAATGGTCTAGTGATGTCAATAAATTGAAGCAATGCCACTACCATTTTATGAAGTGCTTCCGTCTTGCTTTATTTCCCATGAATTGTGTTTTTGCAGTTACACTTAAATCTGACACTGCTAACATTGCTTCATCCTAGTGGAACTGCACAAATTTGATTGCACATTTAGTGACCATATGCTACTCTCATGACAGTAATACTAATGCTATTGTTCTGCATGTTAATGTAGTGGCGGTGTTGATGTGATGTGATGCTACTTACTTAAGGGCACTTCCATACTGTCAATCTAGTGCCAATTATAACACAATAGATGATGTTGTTAATCATACGCTATCGCAAATATCTGTCACTGTTTAAATAATTGTATTTCGTATTTGTGCAAACAGGGATGTCTGTCTCGATATCATTTTGGGATGTCTGTCTCCGTATCGTTTCTATCCGCGCAATCAAAAGCACACACCTCAGTTTTAGTAGAACTGCGCAAAATGAGATGGCTATCCCTCACTGTCGTCGTCTAACCACCTATCTTCCAGGTATTCCTACATTGGTAGTTACTAGGTAGAAAGACCAATGCAATCTAAAAGAAGTTTATTCGTACGTTTTACTTCCTGATTGCAGTGTAGGGATGAGCGAAAACAACTGCATCCTAGTCTGGAATGCACTTTCTACCAGTTCATACATGGACCGAGGACTAGCTGGCATGGTTGCACGGCGGTTTTGGACAGGTGCACGGACAAGAGGCATTGTGGTCTGCTTATTTCTGCAAATAGCGGTG
Source organism: Triticum dicoccoides (assembly GCF_002162155.2). Taxonomy (NCBI): domain Eukaryota; kingdom Viridiplantae; phylum Streptophyta; class Magnoliopsida; order Poales; family Poaceae; genus Triticum; species Triticum dicoccoides. The sequence goes on along the minus strand of NC_041381.1, from coordinate 485,164,948 downwards.
CTTAAATTTAGTGGAATGCACAAGAATTTTAGCTGGTCAGTACACTGTATGGTTCAGTTCAGCATTCCAGCTGAGACCACAATTGTAATTGGTTATTCTGGAATGAGAGAACCTCACCCTGGATGGTGGAAACAAGAAAAAACCAGAGTGAACTCCAGGAAATTTAAGCCTGCCTGGAGGCCCTTTGCTCAGAGAAGCCTTGCTTTTTTTGTCCTGATTTGTAAACCTTCTCACAACTTTTTCTTTTGCTGTGAACTAGTATATGTTTGTTATGTTATATGAATCATTGAGATGTATAAAATTGCTTAACTTATGCTTTTTCAATTTTTTTATGAAGCCGAGTTTAATGTGAGTGTTCCACATGAACGCTGGACTAGCGTGTGAACGTTTGGAATTTACATTGTGGCCTCAGTTAATTGCATGAACCACTGTAACAAGATACATAGTTTCTTATATGTCAGACAGTAGATTGTTGATTGCTAGTTGGTTGATAGCCTAGTGTTGAAGCGAACTGAGCCAATGTGCCGTGTTTTGCAGAAATGCTTACAAGTGGGGTAGCACCAACAATGTTTACAAGTACTTATGTATACGTCAGTGCACAGTTCTCGAACGAGTACTCTATTTCATCAAAACACACACTGCTCGTATGATAAACCGTGACAACTTATGTCTTACCATGCCATATTGACGAAAAAACTAGTGAGGACGCATCTATTTCGGCAACAATTACGATGGTTCTCACATGATTCACGGGCACACAAAACTAGCAGCAGTTCCATAGACGGATTCAAATAGAGTACTAGCCCAGAGGGCTCGATAACAGGCAAGGATCGGTTAATTAGACACAATCCAAACTACTATTAAACACTAGCTGGGGCAACTATTTCATGCCTCGATCTAATTTGGGTTGGACACAAGACGGACCTTGCCATGAACATCATCGAGGACGTCCGGTAGCAGCTCAATCCTGTGAACCTTCATGAAGACAACCTTGTGGCCTAGCCACTCATAAACTTGTTTGTGGAGGCATGCCACGTCATCTTCCTGCATAAGCTTTACAAGAACAGTATGCCTCACAAATGAAGGAGCAGCTTTGAACTTCTTGTGCTTCAGTACACCCTGGACAACACGTCTGGCAATAGTGAGGCTGGAATACAACTCGACATTGGTATAAGCGCAAATGGCTTCCAGGATCCAACAACCTAAAAACTCAGTTTTCACAGTGCGAATATTCAGGTCATCCGCCTCATAGCGAGTGACATGTACAACCACACAATCCTTGTCTGCATCAGGGCTCTAATTGAAACAGAAACAAATTCAGAATTACTTTCCAGTATAAGAAACACAAGTTATTTAAACCACTATGTATAGCATGGCATCGAAGCTAATAAAATTTTGCATTGTTCATCACCACATACTTAGATGAAAAACCACAATCGAGATCTGCAAAGTAGAAAATCACCTTGGGCAGCTCA
>NC_041381.1:485154801-485163150 GCF_002162155.2 Triticum dicoccoides | reverse complement strand
GGGGAAAACTGCTCCTGCAGTGCCACGGGGGCTGTAACCTCAAACGGGGCGTTCACCATCTCAGTAGTGGCCATGAGCGTATCTGGGGTCAGCTCGGTGGCTGCCTCCATCTTGTTTGACGGGTTCTCCTTGGTCCATCATGAAACTAACGAATACTAGGAGACCACTGAAAGGAAAACACAGTCGCAATGACAATGAAACAAAAAAAAGAGTGAGGATCGGTTACTGCTTTGTAGAAGTTCTTTTATTTCTCTGAACAAAAATATACCAACATCACGGATCAGTTTACCTTCCCTTCATTGGGAGAGAAGAACAGTGGTAGATGAGAGTGTTGCCTTTCTTGAAGACGGTGAGGGAGAAGGGGATTCAGTGAAGAGTGAAATGATGGTTGCTTCGTCCGTCAAACTTAGACTACGGGGATGTGGGGTTTTGTGATACGACAGCTCATTACTACCGCGCTACGACCGGGGTGACTCTCCACCTGCATACTGCCTTCTAATTTGGTGGATGGCATTTGGGCCCGCGCACTACATGGCTCGCATGTCGGTGAACAAAAGTATAACGACATTCAGTAGAGGGAGACGTTTAGATGACCTAGGAGGAGGCAGAAGCGGTATTGTATCCACTTTACTAGTAGTAATTGTTTTTCTCGGTAGTTGTAGAGTGTCTCCACTGTACTAGTAGTAATTGTTTCTCTGGGCCCAAGACAGAATAGCCCATCCACCCTAGTAAATAGTAAAATCAATTCAAAAGCCCATATATTTACTGAATGAGAGGCGCTACCCACACCCAGCACACCGCCCCCCAAAAAACCTAGGTGCTCTTCTTCCTCCTCACTCCCACCCACCTCACGTCAGGTCGCTCCACTCGTACCCCCAAATTCCTCAACTCACTCCTACAGAAAACCCCAGCTCCCCTTCTTCTTCACTCGCACTACAACTAGGCTCGTCATTCGTTACTCTGCTCAAATCCGTAAGCACGACGTGACGCCCTCGAGGAAAATGGAGTCGGCTGACCCCAGCGCCAAGAAGGTGAGGTTCCCACCAGCAGCAACATCTGTTGTAGATATCGCACCCGGCAGCGCGGGGAGAAGCGGTGACCCCAACCCCACCGGATCCTAGGAACCCATAGAATCTCGGGTGGACCGCATCAGCGATCTCCTGGACGCCGTCCTTGGGGAGATCATCTTTCTTCTCCCCACCAAGGATTGTTGCCGCACCCAAGTCCTCTCAATTCGGTGGCGCCCTCTATGGCGCGCCATGCCCCTTAATCTCGACTGTCATCTGCTATCTCTCTTCAATGATTTTGAAATCCCCAGAGCCATCATCTCCTCCCACCAGGGCTCCATTCAAAGCCTCTGCATCCTGTCATGCTACCTGAGCAAGCATACCTGGCCCTGCACGGTGGACGCCTGGCTGAAATCCCCTGAATTCACAGAACTACGGTTGCTTGAGTTCTACTATTCCCCTGGAAATCACATACCACATACCGAACGCCATGTACTTGTGCCCTCAACACCGATGCCCATCTCGCAGTTTTCCTCCTTGTCGGTGTCAAAACCGGTGGATCTCGGGTAGGGGGTCCTGATCTGTGCATCTTAGGCTGATGGTAACAGGAAGCAAGGGACACAATGTTTACCCAGGTTCGGGCCCTCTCGATGGAGGTAAAACCCTACTTCCTGCTTGATTAATATTGAAGATATGAGTAGTACAAGAGTAGATCTACCACGAGATCGTAGAGGCTAAACCCTAGGAGCTAGCCTATGATGGTATTATTGTAATTGTGATCGGCCTTCTAAGTACCAACATCGGAGAGGGCTAGGGTTTACACGGAGTCAGTTACAAGGAAGGAAATATAATATCCGGATCGCCAAGCTTGTATTCCACGCAAAGGAGAGTCCCATCCGGACATGGGCCGGAGTCTTGAGTCTTGTATCTTCATGCTCCAATAGTCCGGACGATGTATATAGTCCGGCTGTCCGGATACCCCCTAATCTAGGACTCCCTCAGTAGCCCCTAAACCAGGCTTCAATGATAATGAGTCCGGCGCGCAGTCTTTCTCCAGCATTGCAAGGCGGGTTCCTCCTCCGGATACTCCAGTGTGCCTATTGCAACAAACAGTGTCCGGCTTCTCATCAATGTTGTACTCCTCGGCTTCAGTGCCTCAATAATGACCATTTCCACGTGTCGATCGAATGCGAGGAGTCGGGGCATTTTTGCATTTGCCACCCCTGATCCTTTGGGCTAGCCGTCTATTTGAAGAGATGGGGATTCCCAGATCCAAACCTCACTCTTCCCCCTCGAGCAAGCATCCAACAGAGCGCCCCGAGAAAACCATTCCAACATGGCCGGTCGTCGCAACTCTTCTGCTTGCTCCCCTTGCCCCAAGCCCGGGGACTGGGAAGAGTGTTCATCCCCTCATAGCCGTTTGATAGAGTTACAAACCCAAGGATTTCTCCCATCGATGTTCATGGTCCCCGTTCGAGCCGAAATAGCCACTTATAACGGAGGGGACAAGCGGAGGGATCTCCTAATCCATCTCCAGAGGAGCGGATATGCCTCATCCCGCACCTGCTAAGGGGTGTCGGGTTTCCTATCCACCCGTTTCATCACGGGCTCCTGGAGTTCTACGGTCTCCAGTTGCACAACCTTACCCCTGCCTCCGTACTACACATAGCAGGGCACGTTGCCCTTTGCGAGCTATTTTTAGGCTGCGAGCCTCACTTCGGGTTATGGAAGAAGTTGTTCTGTCTCGTCCCTCGTACCCAGGGAGAATCCCTATGTCAAGTGGGTGGGGCCGAAGTATGGCGCATTGTCGAGACCGAAAACCTATCCGACACTCCCAAGAAGGCACCAGAGAACTATCCTTCAGAGTGGTTTTACCCTTCCGGATCCAGTCCGGACAGGACTCCCCAAGTTCAGTAACGCCCCACCGAGGGCACGTCTAAGCTGGCGCCCCCGAGGCCCCCAAGAAGAGGATGCCAGGGAAATACATTTCCTGATGAGCAGGATTAAGTTACTGGCCAAATCTGGACTGACGATAGTCGAGGTCATGGCAATATGCATAATGTGGGGAGTGCAACCGCTTCAATATCGGGGCAATCCCATGTGGCATTTCAACGGGGAAGACAATGCCACCCGTTGTGGCTGTAAGGGTCCGGACTCCGCCACTGCTCTGGCAAGGATACTGTCCGATTTATACAAAGGAGAAGAGGAAGACTTCCTTCACATCAAACCGCGGGACAGATTCTCCATGTACAATCCCCCAAACTGGGTAAGTCGTCATTCATTTTAACGCTTCACTTATTGTGGCATTCTTTGCTAAGATTACCTGCCATGATATTGCCGAGCAGGAACTGAGGAGGGCTGTAGAAGGAATCCCGGACTCGAAGAAGATCCCGGACTATTTTGGGGGATTGTCAACAGAAGATCCGGATATGACCGTGGAGCTTGTCAACGGAATATTTTATCGGGCGAGCTGTGACGGCGCCTCAGTGGCTATTACTACCGATTATTCCAGACTGCTGCCTACGTCGCGTGTAAACCAAGCCGAAGACTCTATCATCCGAAGAGGACTCCTTCCTGATGTCATGCCTTACCCATGAAGTGTCGTGTTTTTGCAGAGACGACGGTCAGAGCGCAGGGCCGAGCCCCTAGGGACCCGTCGGCCACAGGCGTCCGGATTGGGTAGGCTCAAGAGGAAGGCGGTTAGGGCTGAAACGCGGCTACAGAGGTAAGGAAAAAACTGGTCATGTAATTATTGTTATTTGAAGTATAACAGCGCCCTTTACATCCTGGTAGGAAGAGGAGTATCCAGACTATATCCGGGGATCCTGTCAATCATGCCTCCACCAGTCGGATTCCAGAACCGGCTTCGAGAGAGGAGGCGGACGTGGGGCCGATGCCGCATAGTCCTCCGACAGAGGATGTAGATATGCTCTCTGCCACGAATTCCGAAGTAGAGAGCGCCATGAATCACCGACGTCGACGGGCCGTGCTTCGCAACAACATCTTTTCCAAAGAGGCATTTAATGCTTTCAATTTGGGAGACGCGTACATCCGAGCTGCTCAACGCGGGCTTGCCCGGGCGATGGACCAGTATACCAAAGATATACGGGTAAGAAAGTTTGATAAGCATGTATAGCAGTAGCCCCTGAGACTTGAAACGGTTGGAACAACTGTTTTGAGGATCAATTTATGCACAGGTCCTTGTAGATAAGAATGAACAATTGGCTTGGGAGCTAGAGTGCAAGGCCCAGCTGAGGGACATGGTTTCCAAGTTAGAGGAATCCCAAAAGGCCTCATATGGTAACATTTGTCTCAATTGTACAAAGATGCATCAGTTAGTAAATGGTTGGTATAACAGGTCTAACAGAGAATTCTGCAGACAATCCCGGGGTAAATCCGGAGGGCGTAATAGATGACAACTCACATCTCAAAAGGCAGCTAAAGGGTGGCGAGCACATTCTTACGCAAGTTAGGCAGGAGAAGAACAATCTTCAAGATGCTAATGTCCGGCTGGACGTGGAATTAAAAGACGTCCGTGCTCAGCTGGCAGACTCTGTAAAGGAGAACAAAAGGCTTCGATGCGGAATTTACGGTAAGTGCCTAGACGAACTATATTACAGTTCGGCGAGGAAGTATACTGAAAGAGTCTTTCTTGTAGGAATGTTAACGGGTCGCCCCGAGGAGGAGATGCCCTCATCCGCGGGCGATTTACTACAAGACCTTTCACAGTTGTACGAGCGAGCTCGGCGGGTGATGCACGGCATTGCTCAAGCCTTGTGGCCATCAAGTTTACTGCCGAATGGCATGGGGGAGCTTGTGGATATGCTGCAAGGAGCACGGCGGCGCTTCCGACTGTGGAAGGTGTCAGCTTGCCGGCAAGGTGCAAGAAAAGCCTGGGCTATGGTGAAGACGCTCTACACCAAGCTGGACCCGAACCATATGGCCGAAGTAGGACCGGCGGGGCCCGATGGGCAAGAAATTCCCGTAAGTCTGGTATATGACCAGGTAGCGTTAGCCGCCAAGTATTCTCAACAGGATTATAAGCTAGATAGCCTGTTGGATGGTATAGAGGAGGAATATAGTCAGTCCAGGTGACTGTGTAATTTGATGGACATAAGTAGCCCCTAGCTGGATTAAAATCATTTGTCATGGCGGACCTTTTCTCTTCAGCCCCCGGATCCTACAGTCTGGGGTGTGTCCGAATACCCACTCAGTTACACAAAACTGGGGTATGCATGGAAACCAGGCGTAGGGGTCATAAGTGCTTGAACAGACAAGTACCCAACTAGTTATGTTATATTACATGGATAGTAAGAAACATCTTCCAGGGAGAATAGTTCCGTTAGGGGTTCCTTTCCCTGGGTAAGCATGCGACAATGCACATGTCCGGACTACGAACCATGGCGCGGGATACAAGACTTCTGGGGATTTATGTTGTAATAAACGAATACATCTTTTGGTCACCAACTGAATATTCTCTTAAGGAAACTAGCTTTCGGCTTCACCCAGTCTGAGGTACACATCCGGCTGAACCGGCAGTAACAATCGTAGAGGTGCTCCCCTTATGCCCTAGCCGAATTAACGGGAACATAGGGCATAAACACAAGAGCCAGGCAACCCAGCTTGGTCACATCTTAAGTCATATCGATGCATATAATGGTGAAGAAAAGGCACATATGGAAAAAGAAATGCATATGTGATGGGCGAAAAGCCATTAGAGTAATTATTTTTAGCTTCCGTATAGGAAGCCCCCAGGTATTGCTTACACACATAGTGCGGCCGGAGTGATCCGGAAGTCCGCACTGTATTAAATACTTTGTGTGAAGAGGAAGAAAAATCGAGAAAGGAAAAAGGGATGGAGCATAAATAAAAGGGAGGGAGTAAGGAGACGAACATTGAGTTTGGCGTTAGGCGTAGAATCTCCGGAGTCTGGCCGTGTTCCATGGGTTTGGCTCGAGTCTGTTATCTGATGCATTACGTAAGCGGTATGCTCCTCTGGTGAGAACTTTGTCAATGACGAAGGGGCCTTCCCACTTGGGTTTGAGCTTATCCTTCATCTTCTCCGGTAGGCGAAGAACGAGTTCGCAAATATTGTAAGTTTTGGCCCGTACTTCTCTGCTTTGGTATCGTCGAGCCTGTTGTTGATAGAATGCGGAGCGGGCTTTTGCGACGTCGCGCTCCTCTTCCAGGGCATCCAAGTTGTCCTGCCGATCTAACTCGACTTCCTTCTCTTCATACATACATACGCGTTGTCGTGGTAACGATTCCTATAATAAGAGAGGGGTAGGATAAAGGAGCATGATCTATCGAGATGCATATGGGTGACACGGTGGTTTTAGCGAATTTGGGCCTCTCATGGTGGAGATAACAACCCTACGTCTCGTGCTCCGGAGAGGCTTTGTTTTATCTTAGTATGTATCCAGAGATTACAATGAGAGGGGAACGGATCCCCATAGTCTTGAGACTAATGGTGAAAAAGAGAGAGAGATGGAAGAAAAAAGACCCCCTAGTCTAGTGGTGGGGGTGGCTTATATAGAGTGCGCCACCCCCTCACCTCCTATGTTAAAAAGTGGAGCATCAATGCCATAATGCCTGCCCATTACAAAACCGTCATGCTGACTATTGGTCTTTGCATATCCGAGTGAGTTCCACAGCCGAGTGGAATGAGCTCGTCGAGTGGAGTGCCGTGCTCCGAGTGGTCGTTGTCGTCCGAGTGACTTACAAGCTACGGTACATCTGGACGGCGATCTGGCCCAGGGGCCCAACACAAAGTGTACGGTGTCCATGGGTAGGGTCTTTAGGTCAGGCCTGTTACCCTACCCCTAATACATGTCCTCATCATTAGCCCCCGAATCGGTCGAGGTTGAGCGGGTCGAGTTGAGGTGAAATCCCAGATGAGTCGAGTGCTACGGAGGCACTTATAAACTTCCTCTAGTCACCCGGCGGTCTTATCTCCGCATGTTGACTTGACGGATTCCGGACTGCATGGTGTCCAAAAGAAATGAGCTCAAACGGGTCCGCGAGGAGCGTTGAACTCACCATATAGCAATTTTTTTGGAGTGATTTGGAGCTGGTCCTACATCGAGTAACTGATTACTCGGAATTTCTTCACGCCTGGAACGTGTCTTTTTTTGTTGTTTGGCCGTCACTCGGACCGGGCGGACCATTCCGAGTGGATACCATTCCAGTGGGGGCACGCTGAGTGCACCCACTGGGTGTAGTCCCGAGACTGCCGTAGACTACGGGCAGTCGACGGGAGTCTTAGAGCCTATCTTTTTTGTTATTTAGCCGTCACTAGGACCAGGCGGACCGTTCCGAGTGGATACCATTCCAGTGGGGGCACGTTGAGTGCACCCACTAGGTGTAGTCCTCGAGACTGCAGTCGACTACAGGCAGTCGGCGGGAGTCTTAGAGCCTATCTCTTTGTCGTTGTTTGGCCGTCACTCGGACCGGGCGGACCGTTTCGAGTGGATACCAACAGTCGGCCGAGAGTCTTAGAGCCTGTCTTTTTTCTCGTTGTTTGGCCGTCACTCAGACCGGGCGGACCGTTTCGAGTGGATACCAAGAGTCGGCGGGGAGTCTTAGATCCTGTATTTTTTGTTGTTGCTCATCACTCGGACTGGTCAGGCCATACCGAGTGGAGATTACTCCAGTGGGTGCACGCTCAGTGCACCCACTAGGTGTAGTCCGCGAGACCGCCATCGATTGCGGGCAGTCGGCGGGGATCTGAGAGAACTAAAACTCTTTTTAGCTGGTACTGATCAAACTTGTTCTTCTCTCGGATTGGTTTTTCTTTGCTTGATACAGCTTCTGAAGAGGAATCAGCAGTCGACCGGTTGGACGATCCTTGAGCAGCATTGATCAGCTCATCAGCAAGGCCCTCAGCAATGGTCTTGACGTTCGACAATGCGCACAATCTCGTCCTTTTTCTTGATGGTGCAGCCCTGAAGTGGTGGTCGTGGCCAACCTGCACTTTGCTAAGCCCCTGAGTGGGAGGGTTGCTCACCACTCGGTAAGATTTTTCAAACTTAGGTGAGTACTAGACTGCAGCTAAGCCTCTGAGTGGGAGGATCGCTCACCATTCGGTAGGATTTTTCAAACTTAGGAGAGTACTGGACTGCAGCTAAGCCTCCGAGTGGGAGGATTGCTCACCACTCGGTAGGATTTTTCAAACTTAGGCGAGTACTGGACTACAACTAAGCCCCTGAGTGGGAGGATTGCTCAACACTCGGTAGGGTTTTTCAAACTTAGGCGAGTACTGGACTGCAGCTAAGCCCCCGAGTGGGAGGATTGCTCACCACTCGGTAGGATTTTTCAAACTTAGGCGAGTACTGGACTGCGG
>NC_041381.1:485099159-485153383 GCF_002162155.2 Triticum dicoccoides | reverse complement strand
GTAGGATTTTTTATTACTTAGGCGAGTACGGGACTGCAGCTAATTCCCCGAGTGAGAGGCGGACTCACCACTCGGTAGGATTTTTTATTACTTAGGCGAGTACTGGACTGTAGCTAAGCCCCCGAGTGAGAGGCAGACTCACCACTCGGTAGGATTTTTTATTACTTAAGCGAGTACTGGACTGCAGCTAAGCCCCCGAGTGAGAGGCAGACTCACCACTCGGTAGGATTTTTCTTTGACTTAGGCGAAACGGATTCGAAGCTAAGACACCCACTGGGGGATTTTAGAACATGTAAACAATGAGCAAAAATCATTCGGAAACTGTAAAATCATGTATTTTGATAATCAAACTAAAGGGTACTTCTTTTTGAGTTCTCTTCCATTGGGGGCACGCTAAGTGCACCCACTGCGTGTAGTTCCCGAGCCTCTGTCGGACTAGATGAGTCTGGCAGGGAGTTTAAGTCTCCCGGTAAACTTCCATGCAGTTGGCACGGTAAATATCTTTGTCTGGGATTGAATCAATCGGATGGATGCGTAGCCAGGTGGTTGTACGAACGACGTTCGGTGAGTAAGGCCGCCTGTACGATTCAGCGATGGCGCTTCATTTTTACCCTTTTGCATGAAAGGGGTATTTATCCAAGTGGACGTGCTTCCCGACTGATCGGGGTATGTTGACTGCAAGGAAAAACTTGGTGGCACTTGTATGTCTCCCGGAGGAGTTAGACTAGTGGTGTGACATGGACGTGCCATGAAACCCGAGTGACGAGGCTAGTGTGTGGACTGACTCTCCAGAGAGAGGCCACTCATTATCCCGGGGGAAAACCAGCACATGCCATCTCTGAGTCTAAGTTTGTGAAACTGACGCCTTGGAGCCTAGGATAGGGCCAAGTGTATCCATAGAGGAGCGTTGTTTTCACCCTTTTGCAATCCTGAAGATGACTTTAGGTAATGATTTGGGCGATCGTCCGAGTGGACAGTACTACCCTTATAGAATTTCGGCAGACCGAGCAAGTATGGTCAGAAAGATATTCCTGATGTGATCAATAGGTTGATTGAATGGGCGTAACCCCTGAGGGCGGCATGGCCAACGGTTGTGCGTATCCCCCGAGTGATGCTTGAAAGAGGTAAGCTTGTTATAGAGTGTGATATGAGGTTTGATCATGTGAGTAACTTAGTCGTTCCCGTGTTGGGGGTGTAGAGGTAAAGATATGTCCAAGTGATGCTGACGCGTGAGGCGACCGAGGGGCGATGATGTGTACAACCGAGTGGCAACGCGCGGGGCGGCAGAGTTATGATGAGGAGGACAACCGAGTGGCGGCGCGCTGGTCGGCCGAGTGGTGAAGGCATGCACAACCGAGAGGCGACGCGCGAAGCGGTTGAGTGGTGAAGACATGCAAAACCGAGTAGCGACGTGCGGGACGGCCGAGTGGTGATGACGTGCACAACAGAGAGGCACCGCGCGGGGCGGTCGAGTGAGGATGCGCGAGGTGGCCGAGTAAAGGACTACGTGTCCAGCCAAGTGGCGACGCGCGGGGTAATCGAGTGAAAGATTGTATGTCCAGCCAAGTGGCTGAAATGGTCTTCGAAGGAGTTAGCTAGATGCTTTCGAAGCTAATGTAGCGACGAGGTCGGTGTAGTGTGGTTGCGATGTAACAAGACCGGCGTGACAACTGATTCTGAGTAGGAATGAAGATGGTGCGCAGAGTGTCTGTGTGATTATAAAACTTGTCAAAGTGGCGGATCGGATGCACTTGTTGAAGTGAAGGATCTGACTGATGATGAAGTACTCGACCACTCAGGAGATTGTCATTCCAAATGAGATGCAGCCCCCGAGTGCGGCGTAGCCCCCGAGCGTACTACATGCTTCGACAACAGACATGCTGGAATATGAGAAATATAGTTTTCAATGGATGATTTGCAATTTATCGAGTCGGACTCGGGTAAAGATGAGGAAAAGCTTCCGAGTGATGCTCGAAAGAGGTAAACTCGCAAAAGAGTGAAGTCTGAAGTTTAATTATAAAAGGGACTTATCTGTCTAATGCCTGACGAGGAAGTTACAATGTTACTATGGCAAAATTAACTTTTTGCCATGGCCAATTCTTTGTTCATAATTTGTTCCTTTTTACACACACTACGAATTTCTCATACAAACATGGAAATTCTAATTAAAATACCATGGCAAAAGTGCAATGTTTTGTTTTTCGTCGCAAATTTTGCAAAGTTCATGGCAACTTTCATCTTTGTCCTTGTTCATAAACAATTGCAACTGCTCTATATGACTTTTCATGTGATTTGCCATGGCACTTTTTTTTATCTAAAAACATGGCAGGCATGTTCAAAAACATGGCAAAGTTATAGATGTTCACGAACATGGCAACTTAACATGTTCAAAAACATGACAAACTTGCCATGGCAACTTCGCCATGTTCAAAAACATGGCAATGTTATAGATGTTCAAAAACATGGCAACTTAATATGTTCAAAAAACCTGGCAAACTTAAGATGTTTTTGGCAAATGTATTAACGGGGCATGGCAAAAATGCTTTTATTCATAGCCAAAAGTGGGATTTTTCTATATTTTCTTTGCCATGACAACTTTACTTTCAATGAAAATGGCAAATTTTACTTTATTTTTTGACATGGAAAATTTATTGTATAGAGCATGGCAATTTTGATTTAAATATGAAGGCAAATTTACATTTTACAGAACATGACAAATTTTAATATTTAGCATGGAAAATATACTTTTGTAGCCATAGCAATTTTAATTTTATTTCTATGGCAAAATTACTCTATTTTTTGCCATGGCAAATTTTAATCCATTCTTGCCATGGCAAAATGTACTCCATTTTTTTTGCCATGGCATACTTTTAATGACATGGCAATCTTTTTCAAATTAATTTGTAGATAAAAATTCTTTTTTCTATTGCAACATGAGAAAATTTACTTTCTTTGAGACCATGGGAATTTAAGTCCTTGGAGCATAGCATTTGTAGTTTATGTATCATGGTACACTATCTTTCTTGTGCAAAAAAATGACAAAAGAATTATGTTATAGTTCAACATGGCAAGTTAAGTTCATGAGCCATGGCAAATGTAGTTTATAGGGTATGGCAAATTATATTCTTTATATAGCCACCATCTTCCTATTTCAGGAAATAGTTGCCATGGCAATTATAATACAATACAACGATTTTTTTTAATATGCCATGGTAATTTTTCTCCATGTATTAAAAATACCCCCAACAAGTTCTAGTTCATCAAACATATCATGGCAAAGTGTGTCTCATACATTGTAGCATAATTTGAAATATCTTTTTAGAATCATCACATGGCAATTTGTAAGATATTTGTATTTTCACTTGTCAAATTTAATTAGTAGCATGGCAAATTTATTTTCATTTTCTATTACAAATTTTTCCTTTTTCCATGGCAAATATTCACTCTACTTTTGCCATGGAAAATTTCTATGTTTTTGTTTTCAATGTCAAATTTACATTCAATGAGATGGCAAATTTTACTTTATTTTTCCATGGTAAATGTTACATTTTTTTATGATCACATACATGGCTATTTTATTTCATTTTCTGGCAAATGTTTCCACTTCTGCCATGGCAAATTTCTATGCTTTTTGCCATGGCAAATTTTACTTTTAATGAGATAGAAATTTTAACTTTATTTTTGCCATGGTAAATTTTACTTTTACTATGAATCTGCCATGACATTTTTTTGTTACTATGATGTTAATTACCATAACTTTTTTCTGTTGGGTCATTAGAAAAAAGAAATCTTTTAGTCCATGTAAATTTTCAATTTTTTAAATATGTTGAAAAAAATAGTAGCACAACACCAACTGGGCTTTATTTTCCATCGCAAGAAAAACAAAATCTGGGCTATTTTTGGTTGGGCTTTATTTTTTTCCTTTTTTATTTTTACTGGCAGAGGGGCGATGTGGAGACGTTTGGGTTGTGGGGCATCTCCCACCGAACGAGCTCATTCGGGTGGCTGGTCCCTCACATCGAACATTTTCGTTCGGTTCGGGGTTCCCCACACCGTACGTACGACAGATATCGGCGTCCAAAGTTTATAGATTTGAAAAAAACTATCACACAAAATAAACAAGAAAACTCACGGATCTAAAAAAATCATGAAATTTGAAAAAGGTTTTTGAGTTTGGAAAAAATCCATTGATATTTGTAAAAGAAATTCACGGATTTGAAAAAAGTTTACTAATTGAAAAAAGTTCAAATATGAAAAGTTCCATGTATTTGAAAAGAAGAAAAAGAAAAAAGAAATAAAATTAAAGAAAAAACCAAACAAAACCGGTCCAGAAAAATCTAAAACAATAGAAAATCTTTTACCTTGCAAGATGCGCTCCAAGCCACTTGAGGAAACCCTACCCAACACTGTTGTCGCCGCATGCCGCCCAGGTTGGGAGCATCGCACCACCAAGGCTAAGAGCAACGATGCTGGCAGATCCGTAGCCAGCCAAGCGTCCCCGCACAATCCGCTCACCAATAGGAGGAAAACAATTTTTTTTCATACTATATATATATAGGACCACTATTAAGATGCATACAATGTTTGATCTGATCATTACCAACTGGTAGCAGTAGCGGAAGAAGAGTTGACGAAGATTATCGGTGGAGATTCCCGCAGCTAGGATTCTACAACCTACCAACCGCAAGAAGTTTTCCTCCCCTGAATAGAAGATCTAGCATATGATCTCTCTCTACTAGGTTGCACACATACGGTGCCACCGATCTAGCAATGCTTCATCGCCCAGAACTAATCACTACCGTAAGCTAGGCGACATTGTTGTAGAACAAAAAAATCGTTGAGGGAGAGAGAGAGAGAGATGCAGATCATCGCATCCATTGTATGAGAGCCTAAGTGCGTGTTGGAGGGCTTCTCTCCACCTCTATTTATAGGAGGGCTCTTCTCCAAAAAAATTGGGAGGTCCTTGAACCTTTTTGACACCCTCCGATTTTTTTTGGATGTTCTCTGAAAATCTTCTGACTTGATGGTTTTATCCGAAACATTTTCAGTTTCTTTGAAACACTTCCAATTTTCTCTCCAAAACATGTTTAATGTATCCAAAACTCTTCTGTTGACTTTCTCTCTGGCTCCTAACCTAGTACCCAGCAGATGGATGACCCTTAAGCATGTGGCCATTTAGGTTTATAGACATGACCCAGAACTCCTTTCGATCAATGATCAATAGTCGGATCCTGGATGTCCATATTGACCCCTATACCCACAGGAATGAAATACGAGCGAACCTTTAGTTTTTGTGTGCTATTCGTTTTGCTTCGTAATATGTTAGAAAACCTGAGATGAGAATTATCCTCATCCTCGTGAGTCAACAACTTGTTCACTATGGGGATTTCCTGGAATTTGACTAATGTGAGACCTTCAATACTGGAGCAGTAAATTTTTTGGGTCTGTTACCAGGCATGTGCAGGTCCTTTGGAAACAACTCACCAACTTAGGGGACAGTGCTCCTTTGGTCCAGACAGATGAGCTGATTCGTAGGAAGTCTCTTGAGTTGGATGAATATCTATATAGAGAGGAAATCCCATGGCATCAAAGATCAAGAGCTAAATGGCTTTGATAGGGGAATAAAATGTGAAATACTTCTAGCAAAAGGCAACTTGATAACAAAAGAAAAATAAGACAAGTAAGCCGCACAATACTGAAGGTAATTGGGTTGAAGGTGCGAATGAATTGGCTAGTATGCCCACTGAATTTTTCAAAGAATACAAGACGGATAACAATCTAAACCCAAATGCCTTACTCAACCTATTTTTGGCCAAAGTGACACATGAGATGAATGACCAACTATGCAGAGAGTTTACTGAGAAAGAAATTAGCAATGCATTATTCAAAATTGGGCCTTTAAAAGCGCCAGGTGTTGATGGTTTTCCCGCTCGTTTTTATCAAAGAAATTGGTCTTTTATGCAGGATGTTGTAGTTGCTGCTATGAAGGAATTTTTTGTGAATGGAGTTATGTCTGAGGGAATAAATGACACGGTCATCATTCTCATCCCTAAAGGTAACTCGCCTGAGTGCCTCAAAGATTTTTGTCCAATAAGCCTCTGCAATGTCATTTATGGTACATCCATTTTACATCATGTTTTCTTACTATTATTTATTAAGTTTTGGGCCATTATTTCACTTCATGATGCAATTCTTATGCCATTTATCTCTTATTTTGCAAGTTTCACATGAAGAGGAAGATTGCCGGCAGCTGGAATTTTGGACCAAAAGAGGGCTACAATAGAGATAGCTATTCTACACAACTCCAAATGACCTGAAAATTCAAGAAGAATTATTTTGGAATATATAACAAATATTGGCGGAAGAAATACTAGGAGGGGGCCACCAGAGTGCGACAAGCTCAAGGGCGCACCCTACCCCCAGGGCGTGCCCTATGAGCTTGTGGGCCCCCTAGCCGGCCTCCGGTGCCCATCTTCTGCTATATGAAGCCATTTGCCCTAAAAATTAAGAGAAGACTTTTCAGGACGAAGTGCCACCGTCTCAAGGCGGAACCTGGGCAAAAGCACTTTTGCTCTCCCGCGGAGTGATTCCACCGGAAAATCTTCCCTCTAGGAGGGGGAAATTGAAGCCATCGACATCACCAATGACCCTCTCATTGTGGGAGGATTAATCTTCATCAACACCATCTCATCTTAAACCCTAGTTCATCTCTTGTATTCAATCTTTGTCTCAACACCTCAGATTGGTACATGTGGTTTGCTAGTAGTGTTGATTACTCCTTGTACTTTATGATACACTACAAAAAAAATACACTTCCGTGATGATACGTGTTTGTCACAGTAGGTCGCATTTTTTGTCATGCATGTACATCCATGACGAGTTTATGACAGAATCAAGATAGTCATACCAGTGCTGTCATAGAAGTGTTCCATGACATTACCAAAATTATCATCACAGAAGTGTCCACTTCCATGACAATAAATCGCGCATCACAGAAGTGCTTTCGTCAAGGGTGACCGACACGTGGCATCCACCATAACGGAACGCCGTTAAGCTATCGGGTCGGGTTTTGGATCCGATAACCCGTTAACAGCCCCGACCAATGGGAAATTTCCACGTGTAAAATTCTTATTGGCCGGACGAAACACGTGTCAGCTCGTTAGTGGGTCAGATAGGCGCCTATGATATGTTTACACATGCCACGGCCCACCACTGGCCCATTTAGCTTACAAAGCCGACCCGTTTGACTTGGTCAAAAGTTAACGGGCTGGCCCATGAAAAGCCTGTTAACGGCCTCTTCGCAAATAGCCCATTTTACGGCCCTAACTCACGACCCGTTAGGCCCTAAAGGAAATCGGCGCAACAACGTCATGTGGTCCGTCGAATATAACACCAGCCCATTTCACTTTCGGCCCATGTATGGCCCATGACGTCTTTCGGCCCATATGAGGCCTTCGTATCTTTCGGCCCTTTACAGGCCCACGGTGACTCTAGCCCATAATGAACAGTGATTTTCTTTGTACCCGTTAACGACCCATGATTTACATGGGCCATTTCCAGCCCGTGTTAGCTTTCGGCCTATAGACAGCCCATACGTTCTTGGGCTCCTTTTCGGCCCTCGATTACTTCCGGCCCGTTACTGGCCTGTTCTCCTAATGGGCCAAATTCGACCCATGGCAAGAGTCGGCCCGTTACTGGCCTATTACCCTAATGGGCCAAATTCGTCCCATGGCAAGAGTCGGCCTTTTTCTGGCCTGTTAACTCATTGCACCGTTTCTAACTCGTCCTATATTCTGGCCCATTAATGACCCGTTATGCCTGTGACAGGATTAAGCCTTTGCTATCCTACGGCCTGTTAACGGCCCATTATCGTGCAGGGCCGATACCAATTATGCCTGTTCACGGCCCATGTAGACCCATTTATCCGACGGCCCGAGGCCCACCGATTCTACGACCCTGTTGGAGGCCCATTTATCGACGGCCCGTAGGAGACCCATGGATCCTACGGCCCGTAGGAGACCCATGGATCCTACGACCCGTAGAAGACCCATGGATCCTACGACCCGTAGGAGACCCATGGATCCTACGGCCCATATATGGACCATGGTTGTTGTGTCCACTAGCAAACCAGGGAAAAAGAAGACTAGGAAATAAATAAGGCCGAAACTAACGCTAGGCTATTAAGGCGATTGCACAGATTACATCCACTCGGCAGCAAAGATCGCCATCAGTGCAAATATAGGGAACACCCTAGACTATACAAAAATGGCTTGCTATTTTCTTCTGCCGGTGGCTGCACGTTAACAATAAATTTTGTATCGCACCAAAACAAATTACAACTATATAACAAAAGGAAGGTTGGCATAAAACTTAACAGTCTAGTAGATAAATGCACTACCAGAAGTTCAGAAGCCCAGTTCATTTGACCTGACTGTTACGTTTTCATGTTGTATTGTCCGATAGAGCACCATAACCCTCTCCTTCATTTCCCCTAGGCTCCTAAACAACATAGCAAATGTCTGATAGTCTGGTTTCAAAACCATGCATATCTTGACGACATCGAACAATGTCTCTCCTTGTTTCACAAAGGGTCTCTGTTAGGGAATGGACTTGTGTCTGGAGCGCAGATACAACATTGCTTTGAGCTTGCATATCTTGATCATGAGGCAGTTTGGACGATATTGCCTTAAGAACCAACCTATTATTACGCAGGAATGTGCTTTTGGCACTGTTAGTGGACAGGTACTGACCCACTGCAGCAAGAGCTGACATTGCGGTTATAGTTGCCACGCCACCTTCAGAAGGTGGCGGTTCCACCATTTTTTCATAGCTTGCTGAAAAGTTGAGGTTTTACATTAGTAGTACCAGAACAGAAGATATTAAGGAGGCAGCAAAACCAAACAAAATAGCTTTGGTCTATATATAGAACTTATTCCGGTGAACCCATGTAAAATATTAGTTGTATTTTATTGCAAAGTACATAATAAAACCAGGTTCCAAACATATGACCATGTACCATCGATAATGTATTACCTATTTCTTTCCATTGTATTGAGGGCTAAGGATAAAGAGACGAAGTTTATAATACAGTAAGCATAGTATGACATCATTCATATCACAAAATAACTGAGAACAGACAAACAGGCAATTGTAACATTGTGTGGGCAAGTCTAGCACGGAACTAGATTACGGGTCAAGATCAAAGGACCATCACTCCTCTCTTTTAAACCTTGTAAGGTGCAATGATACGCTAAGACAATTGTGTATAAAATTGAAAAGAGTAATAGACATTGGCTGCAAACCATGCAGTTCAAGGCACAAGTCAGAGTAAGTAGTAGTTAAAAGGCATGAGGATTAAGGACTCACAACAGCGGCTTTGACTGGTGTAGTCATGCCCTTCTTCTTGTTGGTGTGACAGTCCTTGAAGATTTCCACATCACTTGGTTCATGTACTTTTTGGTCCTTGCGGGCTTTCCTCTGCATTTCGAACAAGTCAATATAGATATGATAATATGGTACAGCGAAAAGAGTGAAACATCAGCTAATTACAAGAGCCTCGCAGTGTGCAATATAGCTATGAGATCCTGTCGTCTGTTGGAATTTCACTTTTGTACGGTTGGCCTTGTTCTTTGAACAGTTCACCTACAAGAAGATAGATTTGTGTGGCACATGCATAAATAGGACTTAAACATGTGATCTGATCACATATATATATATATAATGTACCTGATACTTCGGATCAGACCAGTGTTTAACAAGGCCCCTCTAGTCTTCATCCGATATTATTTTCCACTGGAGATGTTTGGGAAAGTTCACTGTTAGGCTTGCCTTCAAAGTGAGTTTTCCTCAAGTTATACCGATACTGTCGCAGAGCAGACTTGAAAACATGGGTGCAAGCTTGTATGGTTGCATCATCTTGGCTATCCAACTTGAACCTCATCTGTTGAAAATTATGGGAGTCTCATTATCAGCAACCTAGAAAGTATGGGACAGAGCAAGACGATATTACTAGTTTCCACACATAACCATACTTACAGATAAATGGTCGAGGAAGGTGTTGAACTGGGTTTCATCTTTGTCATTCCTGTACTGAATCCATGTTGGGAGGATACATACATGACACCTGAAGGCAACCGCTACCTCTGATACTAACTTGGCTGACTCTGTAGCATCACATGGCCTTTTTAAACCTGCCTCAAAACGGATCTCCATTCTTCCTCCTCTAGATTTAGTTAACCTATCGAGCATTATCCCTGATGTTTGTTTCCTCTTGCACCTAGGTGCTAGTCCAACAACTCACATAGGAAGTGTTAGTGTACATCAAACTGTCAGACTACATATAAAGAAGCATGCAACTGTAACTTGACTCCAGCAACTACCTTCTTGCTGTTGAAGCTCACAAGGTTCATCTGATATTGCCAACTCGTCTTGTGTCAAGAGTGCTTGGGAAGTAGTGTTAGGTGGCAAGGGAGCTTGGGAACGTGCTGTTAGCTCAGTTGATGCACGAGTAAGTCGTGCAGCTGGTAGTACTGTGGTAGGTGTTGCAAGAACTAGGGTTTTCTCTGCTTGTCTGGTGGCAGCTATTTGTTTCTGTTTGGCTTTTTTGCGGCTCGTGTAGCATGGGATGCCATGTGTAGAATTTTCCGCTAGACTTTGACCTTCTATTGCACCATCAGTACCAGCAGAATCTGCAGGATTCATCCGCTTCTCATTCCTTGCCATTCTGTGTTTCTTCCTCTTTCTCTGTGCGTTAAGTCAAGCCGACAAGAAAAATGAATAATAATTTAGTTCTTCAGAACAAATTGATGCGTGATGCAGACGAACTGAACTTTGATGTTAGACAACCACATGATAGAAGGATGTAATATATATGAAAAACAGGACAGAAGAGATAACCAAAACTATGATGTGTAAACTAAGAAGAAGACATTTCACCAAATTAGAAGCAATGCAATGGAAGGTAGACACCATATGAAAGATGCTACAAACATCGCTCTGCCAAGTTAACAGTGTCTCATCATAAATGACGTTTAAACAAATGTGAAGCAGTACGAGAAATAAATCATATGCAAGATGCAAACAACATCACACTACCATGTTAGAGGTCTCTCGTCATTAGTGCCATTGCATATTCACAGCTTATGATGTGTAAACTGAGGAGAAGGCATTTCAACAAAATAAGAAGCAATGAAAGCTAGACACCATATGAAAGATGCAACGAATATCACTCTACCAAGTTAAAACTGTCTCGTCATAAGTGCCATTTCAACAAATTAGTAGTACAAGCTAGAAAAGAATGCGAGATGTAACCTATATCGCACTCCGAAGTCAAACGTGTCTTATGATAAGTCATTGTTGCAGGTTACACAACAGTAGTAATTTGATGTAAGAACATGGTGTGATAGACAGATATTGTATGTTCTAGAAACAGGAAGATGTGTCTTACTCAAGTATAATGTGTAAAGTAAGCAGATGGAATTCAACAAAATTAGAAGCAATACAAGCTAGACATCACACATAACATGCAACCACATATAACAGTGCCAAGTTAGAGGGAGCACCAGTGATGGTGCACTATGGGAGATGTGCTTATCATAAACACAGCTTTGTTGAGTGTCTATGCATGTGTTGTCTTCAAAATCATCTTGGGGGTGTGGAGGAGTAGAAACTGTAGAGGCCCTCCGTTCAGAAGGAGCACCTTTATGCACTGCCTTGCTAACTTCCTTCCGCTTTATTGATTTTGAATTGTGAAGTAAAACCGACAAGAAAAAGCAATAAAATTCTCTCTTCAGAACTGATTCATGCATGATACTGACAATCACTACTTTGATGTAAGGCAAACACATGATACCAGGATGGAATATGTGTGAAAAACAGGACGACATGGCATGTTCACAACTGTTTGTGTAAACTAAGCAGAAACCATTCCAACAAATAAGAAGCAATGCAAGCTAGACACCAGATGAAAGATGCAACCAATATGACTCTGCCAAGTTAAAAGCGTCCCGTCATAAATGAAATTTCAACAAATTAGAAGCAGCACATGCTATAAATCATATGAAAGATTCAACTAATATCGCACTGCATATACTAAAGGTGTCTCGTCATATTGATTGATGCAGGATACAAAAAAACAATAGTTTTATGTAGGGATATGCTTAATAGACAGATGTACTATGTACTAAATACAGGAAGGCATGTCACATTAACATGTATAATGTATAAGCTAAGCAGACTAGCACATACAGTTTAACCAGATTGGAAGAATTACAATCTAGACACCATATGCAACATGCAACCACATATCACGCTGCCAAGTTAGAGCAAGCACCTGCGATGCTAGTGTAGGGGAAATGCTGTAATCAACTATAGAGCTACGTTCACTATCTTCATCTAGCATTTCTGTTTCTTGAGAATCATATCGGGAGGCTGACGCTGCATTCTTTAAATGAGTAGTCCCCTTGCATGCCTGCCTCATCATAAGTGATTGATGAGGGATACACAAGAACATTAGTTTGATGTAAGAACATGGTTAATACACAGATGTACTAGTATGTACCAAAAATAGAAAGGCATGTCATATTCAAAGGGTATAATGTGTAAGCTAAGCAGATGCAATTTAACCAAACTGGAAGCAATACAAGCTAGACATCCGGTTGGGGTGGTGAGCATGATCATCTAGGACCTGAGAGCCTGGTGGGAGGCGGGCTGCTTCACCACCATCGCAGCTTTTTAGTTGGCTTCCAGGTGATGCCTATCTTTGCTGGGCTTGTCACTGGATCGGCCAGTGCCCTGACTGGCTATTTGTCTTCTGGTGCTCGCGGGATGGTGGTTCATGTAAAAAAATATCTTTCCTTATCTTGGGGCTGTTTGGTTTGTGACTAACTTTGCCAAATGTTGCCACACCTAAAGCTAGGCAAGTTTGACTAACTTAGGTGAGTGTTTGGTTCAAGCCACACCTTAGGCAAGCCACACTTGGACCCCACATGGCATACACACAAAAAAATGGCAAGATTCCCTTAGGCTTGCCAACTTGTGGATTTCATTTTGATGAACTAACCTTAGGCAAGCTTGGCAAAAATATGTGGCAAAGTGTGGCAATGCTAGGCCTAGAACCAAACAGCCCCAAAGACCGACTTCGGCCTTCCGAATACAAGCTAGACACCATATGGAGCATGCAACCACATACGACATCGCAAAGTTAAAGCAAGCAACTGGGATGGTGGTTCATTGCGAGCGAGGTCATCAACTCCAGAGCTACGTTTACCGTCTCCATCTGCTGACACTGCACTCTTTATAGCGTGGTAACGTGTAGTGCCTAACCGCGAAGAAAGCTGGTTCAACTTCTCTCTTATCTTTTTTGCTTCTCTTTCGGCAGACTCTGAAATACCCTTGCATAAAAACACAATAGTGAGAGTATGGGTGAAGTGTGTGCAGAACTAGTGCACTGTAAAGTAGCAGATAGCAGGTGGCTGAAAAATAAATGACATGAGACATATGATAGCTCTACAACATTGCATGGCAAACAAAATTAGATTCTACTCCGTATGATTTTGTAATATATGAGCACAGGAAATGCAGGTACTCCTCCAGCACACCACCACATGTGGTCATATCTAAGAGCCTGGTGGGAGGCGGGCTGCTTCGCCACCATCGTGGCTTTTTAGTTGGCTTCCAGGTGATGCCTGACTGTGTTGGGCTTGTCACTGGCTCGGCCAGTGCCCTGACTAGCTGTTTGTCTTCTGGTGCTCACGGGATGGTGGTTCATGTAAAAAATATCTTTCCTTATCTTAATAAAGACCGACTTCGGCCTTTCGAATACAAGCTAGACACCATATGGAACATGCAACCACATATGACACCGCGAAGTTAAAGCAAGCACCTGGGATGGTGGTTCATTGCGAGCGAGGTCATCAATTCCAGAGCTACGTTTACCGTCTCCATCTGCTGACACTGCACCCTTTATAGCACTATAACGTGCCTTGCCTACTCGCATACGAAGCTGGAGCGACTTCTCTCTTTTCTTTTCTGCTTCTCTTGAGGCAGAGTCTGAAATACCCTTGCATAAAAACACAATAGTGAGAGTATGGGTGAAGTGTGTGCAGAACTAGTGCACTGTAAAGTAGCAGATAGCAGGTGGCTGAAAAATAAATGACATGAGACATATGATAGCTCTACAACATTGCATGGCAAACAAAATTAGATTCTACTCCGTATGATTTTGTAATATATGAGCACAGGAAATGCAGGTACTCCTCCAGCACACCACCACATGTGGTCATATCTAAGATAACAGTCGACTGAAAATAAATAGGCTAGTCGATTTTTTTAATGAACCGTCCGATCTATAAGGAACGGGCAGATGGCCTCCGTCTACCTCCTACCAGTCACTGTTGATGATCTTTCTCGAACCACCAGTGACCACCAGCCCAGACCCCTGCCTCTGCCGCCCCGCCCTCCCCTCGACCTCACACCACCGCCGTGCTTGGCAGCGCCCCCAGGCCATCCCTTTAATCCCGGCCGACCTCCAGATCAGGCGCCAGTAGCTCTAGGCCGCACACGCCCCTAAGATAAACACCAAGGGGCTGCTTCCCTGGTGTAATAGGCGTACTAGCGCCTGTTACACTGGGGAATGCTTCCGTTAATTGGGAATCAACTGGCCAGAAATTGAAATTCAGGGGGGCAACGGACCTCTTGCTAAGGTGAAATAGTATATGAGGAGAAACCTTGTGCATCGCGAGTTACTAGGAACATCTAGTATCAAGAAGAAGCAGTCAACTAGTGTCTTCTGTGGGATGAATACCGTGCAAGCAGAGACGTAAGATTTGCACGAATAAGGGAAGAGTAGTACCATTTTCTGTTGTCGGTGTGGTCACCTTCACATGTCGCGCCAATCTTCTTCTTTTTACTAGGGAAACCGATGTTCTGGAGGGTGTAGGCTTGGACGAACCCATGGACAAATTGTTGACTGTGTTGCCGTGGCCGTATGTTGGCGGAGGGGAAGAAGATCCAAGGCGGCAAAGGACAGCGTAGCAGGAACAACTCCGGTACGGTGGAGGGTGGCGAAGTTGGAGCGGCAGCGGTGAGTGATACGTCTCCAACGTATCTACTTTTCCAAACACTTTTCCCCTTGTTTTGGACTCTAACTTGCATGATTTGAATGAAACTAACCCGGACTGACGCTGTTTTCAGCAAGACTGCCATGATGTTGTTTGTGTAGAAAAGAAAAGTTCTCGGAATGTCCTGGAAATCCACGGAGGCACTTTCTGGAATTAATAAGAATTTTTGGCGAAAGAATTAATGCTACGGGGGCCACAGCCTGTCCACCAGACAGGGGGGCGCGCCCCCCTAGGGCGCGTCCTCCTATCTCGTGGGCCCCCTGGACCTCCTCCGACCTCAACTCCAACTCCATATATTCCGTCTCAAGGAGAAAAAAATCAGACATAAAGTTTCATCGCGTTTTACGACACGGAGCCGCCGCCAAGCCCTAATCTCTCTCGAGAGGGCTGATTTGGAGTCCGTTCGGGGCTCCGGGGAGGGGGATTCGTCACCGTCATCATCATCAACCATCCTCCATCACCAATTTCATGATCCTCACCACTGTGCGTGAGTAATTCCATCGTAGGCTTACTGGACGGTGATGGGTTGGTTGAGATTTACCATGTAATCAAGTTAGTTTTGTTAGGGTTTGATCCCTAGTATCCACTATGTTCTGAGATTGATGTTGCTATGACTTTGCTATGCTTAATGCTTGTCACTAGGGCCCGAGTGCCATGATTTCAGATCTGAACCTATTATGTTTTCGTGAATATATGTGTGTTCTTGATCCTATCTTGCAAGTCTATAGTCACCTATCATGTGTTATGATCCGACAACCCCGAAGTGACAATAATCGGGATACTTCTCGGTGATGACCGTAGTTTGAGGAGTTCATGCACTCACTATGTGTTAATTCTTTGGTCCGGTTCTCTATTGAAAGGAGGCCTTAATATCCCTTAGTTTCCGTAAGGACCCCGCTGCAATGGGAGGGTAGGACAGAAGACGTCATACAAGTTCTTTTCCATAAGCATGTATGACTATTTACGGAATACATGCCTACATTACATTGATGAATTGGAGCTAGTTCTATATCACCCTATGTTATAACTATTGCATGAGGAATCACATCTGACATAATTATCCATCACTGATCCATTGCCTACGAGCTTTTCATATATTTTTCTTCGCTTATTTACTTTTCTGTTGCTACTGTTACAACTACTACAAAAACCCAAAAACATCTATCTTTACTTTTGCTACTGTTACCATTACTATCATACCACTTTTGCTACTAAACACTTTGCTGCATATACTAAGTTATCCAGGTGTGGTTGAATTGACAACTCAACTGCTAATACTCAAGAACATTCTTTGGCTCCCCTTGTGTCGAGTCAATAAATTTGGGTTGTACTTCACCCTCGAAAGTTGTTGCAATCCCCTACACTTGTGGGTTATCAAGACTAATTTCTGGTGCCGTTGCTGGGGAGCATAGCTCTATTCTCTGAGTCACTTGGGATTTATATCTGTTGATCACTATGAAGAACTTGAAAGATGCTAAAACCAAGATCTATCCCTCAACTACGAGGGGAGGTAAGGAACTGCCATCTAGCTATGCACTAGATTCTCCTTCTGTTATGAGTAAGTTTGCGACACCTGAACCTGCTACCGCTATGAATTCTGATATGTCGCATGTTATTGATGATGCCACTTCTGCTATGCATGATGAAACTACTTCTGTGCATGATACTACTTTTCCATTAGGTGAATTTCTTGATGAACAACTTGCTAGAGTTAGGGGGAATGAAAATATTGAAGAACCTATTATTGATGATAGTGATGATGAACGTTCCCCCAATGATTATGTATTACCTGTTGTTCCTAAGGGTTATGTTATGAATGAAGCAGCTGCTATGGAAATTCTTGCTTGCAATGATAGAAATGATCTTAAGAAATTATTAGCTAAATGGAAGCAGCAGTCTCTTATTGCTAGAATGAAACCCGATCCTGCTTTTGCTACTTCACCTATCTGCGTTACTGATAAGGATTATGAATTCTCTGTTGATCCTGCTATTATTACTTTAGTTGAATCTGATCCTTTTTATGGCCTTGAATCTGAAACTGTTGTGGCACATCTTACCAAGTTGAATGATATAGCTACCCTATTTACTCATGATGAGAAGTCTCGCTATTTATACATCCTTAAGATATTTCCGTTCTCATTAAAGGGTGATGCTAAGACTTGGTATAATTCTCTTGCTCCTGGTTGTGTGCGTAGTCCCCAGGATATGATTTATTACTTCTCCGCTAAATATTTCCCTGCTCATAAGAAACAAGCTGCCTTGCGGGAAATATATAATTTTGTGCAAATCAAAGAAGAGAGTCTCCCACAAGCTTGGGGGAGGCTTCTCCGGTTACTTAATGCTTTGCCTGATCATCCTCTTAAGAAAAATGAAATACTTGATATCTTTTATAATGGACTAATCTATGCTTCCAAGGACTACTTGGATAGTTGTGCTGGTTGTGTTTTCAGGGAAAGAACAGTCGACGAAGCTGAAATATTATTGAATAATATGTTGACTAATGAAAATAACTGGACTCTTCCTGAGCCAGTTCCTGAAGTAATTCCTGAACCAATGGAGCCAACTCCTGAGCCTATTCCTAAACCCACTCCAAAGAAGAGAGGTGTTTTATTTCTCAGTCCTAAAGATATGCAAGAGGCAAAGAAATCAATGAAAGAAAAAGGTATTAAAGCTGAAGATGTTAAGAATTTACCACCTATTGAAGAAATACATGGTCTTAATATACCGCTTGAAGAACCACATTGTCTTGATAACCCGACACAGGTAGTAAAGGTAAATTATCTCTATAGATATGATAAAGTTGGAATACCCTCTACTAAATTTCATAGCCCATGCTTAGATGAATTTGATGACTTTATGGATAGACAAGAAAGTTTCAATGCTTATGTCGGTAGAGAGTTAAAGAATAATGCTTTCGAGATAGGACGCGTAGGTGATAATCTAGCTAGAGTTAAAGATGAACTTCACCGCGTTAGGAAATATGCTTCTATGGTTGCTACTCAAGCTGACCACGTACTCAAAGCTCAAAATGATCTGCTTGATGAATTGAATAATAAAAATGACTTTGCTATTAGAGTGGCTACTAGAACTGGTAGAATGACTCAGGAACCTTTGTATCCTGAAGGCCACTCTAAGAGAATCGAGCAAGATTCTCAGAGAAATATTTTAGAGGCACCTAGTTCTTTTAAAAAGAAGAAGAAGAAAAACGATAGAACATTGCATGCTTCTAGTGAACCTACTGTAGACACATCTGAGAATCCCAATGATATTTCTATCTTTGATGCTGAAACACAATCAGGTGATGAACATGAACCTAGTGATAATGTTAATGATAATGTTCATGTTGATGCTCAACCTAGCAAAGATAATGATGTAGAGATTGAACCTGTTGTTGATCTTGATAACCCACAATCAAAGAATCAATGTTATGATAAGAGAGATTTTGTTGCAAGGAAGCACGGTAAAGAAAGAGAACCATGAGTTCAGAAACCCATGCCCTTTCCTCCTAAACCATCCAAGTCAAAGGATGATGAGGATTTTGAGCGCTTTACTGAAATGATTAGACCTATTTTCTTACGTATGTGCTTAACTGATATGCTTAAAATAAATCCTTATGCTAAGTATATGAAGGATATCATCACAAATAAAAGAAAGATACCGGAAGCTGAAATTTCCATCATGCTTGCTAATTACACTTTTAAGGGTGGAATACCAAATAAACTTGGAGATCCGGGTGTGCCAACTATACCATGCTCCATTAAAAGAAACTATGTTAGAACTGCTTTATGTGATCTTGGAGCCGGTGTTAGTGTTATGCCTCTCTCTTTATATCGTAGACTTGAATTGAATAAGTTGGCACCTACTGAAATATCTTTGCAAATGGCTGATAAATCAACTGCTATACCTGTCGGTATTTGTGAGGATGTGCCTATTGTGGTTGCAAATGTCACTATCTCAACGGACTTTGTTATTCTTGATATCCCCGAGGACGATAGTATGTCTATTATCCTTGGTAGACCTTTTCTTCATACTGCAGGGGCTGTTATTGATTGCAACAAAGGCAATGTCACTTTTCA
Source organism: Triticum dicoccoides (assembly GCF_002162155.2). Classification (NCBI taxonomy): domain Eukaryota; kingdom Viridiplantae; phylum Streptophyta; class Magnoliopsida; order Poales; family Poaceae; genus Triticum; species Triticum dicoccoides. Next base: position 485,134,188 of record NC_041381.1, on the reverse strand, counting down.
TGTTAATGGCAATGAGCATACGGTACACTTTCCAAGGAAAGAATCTCAAGTTCATAGCATCAATTCTATTGAAAAAGTTCCAACTATCATTTTTGGAGGTTTTGAATTTCCTCTCCCTACTGTCAAGAAAAAGTATGATATTCTTATTGTTGGGGATTTTCATATCCCCGTTGAGGTAACTTAGTGTTATTCGAAATTTCTCCGGTTCCGTGTTATTCGGAATGAGTTTGTTAACAAGACTTGATCAACCTTGTTAGTGGGTTCATTTTGATGATCACGAGATGGATGAAACTAGAAGGCACAACCTTCTGTACCCTATTTTTATCCGTCCAATAAAAAATAGTCCGAAAATAGAAGTGCTCCAAATGCCCTGCAAATTTAGTATGTTTTTTTCTGGATTATTTAAGGTTTTTAGGCACTGAAAACACTGTAGGAGGGGCAAGCACCAGGCCATGAGAGAGGAGGGCGCCCCCCCCTGTAGGGCGCGCCCCCCTGTCTTGTGGGCCCCTGGTGGCTCCCCTCCACTTATGCCAGCACCCACACACTTCATCTTCTACCCAAAAAAATCCCCATCCAGCTCAAGCACGAGTTCTAGCTCGTTTTGCTGCGATTTTCGATCTCTTAGCTCAAAGCTCCATTCACAAAACTGCTTTGGGAGATTGTTGCTTGGTATGTGACTCCTCCATTGGTCCAATTAGTTTTTGTTCTAGTGCTTTATTCATTGCAAATTTTTGCTGCATAGGTGACCATGTTCTTGAGCTTGCATGTTGAATTTTTGAGGTCCCAAGCAATTCCAATGCATGATATAGGCTCTAGGCACTTGTAGGAGTAGTTGCTATCAATCTTGTTTAGTTTTATTCACTTTTATTTTGAAGTTACTAAAATTTCAGAAATTTTCAAAAAATGTTAAGGAGGATCTTTAAAGGCTCTTCCAGCCAAAGCTCTGAGGAAAAACAAGCCAAAGAGAAGGAAAAAGCCAAGTATAATCTCCCTCGCTTAGCGAAAGTACGGTCGTGTGAATGGCCATGCGAGGATTTCTTGAAAGAAGCCGGAATCCATGAAGACTTTTATGCTTTAATCGAGACTACAGGCCTCACCGGTTTCATCAACGACCGAATCGATCAGTATCTCTTACTTACCAATACTTTCATACAAAACTTTTATTATTATCCTAAGAAATCACCACCTGTAGTATCATTTCATTTATATGATGAATTCAAAGAAATGTCTTTATGTCATTTTTGCGCGGTATGTATGATACCTTATGAGGGATAATTAGATGAACCCCATCGTGAAGATCTGGGTGGCTTTGTTTATACTATTGCTGTAGAGGAGTCAAAGAAGGGCTCCGAGGAGAAGGTCTCTAGCATACACTTTCCTGTTTTACGCTACTTTGCCATATTTGCTATTAGATGCTTGACTGGTCGTGGAAATAGTGGAAATTTGAGTGTTCCAGGTATTATTATTCTTCAACATGCTTTGCTGGGAGACAATACTTTTAGTATGGGTGGCGTCGTTGCTAAACGGCTAGCCCTAAATCGTACAAAAGGCCCCATATTTGGAGGTATCTATGCTGCACGTCTTGCTAAACATCTTCAGATACCCATTAGGCACCATGAGGAGGAGGAGATAAAATTGCCTCCTCACATTTTAGATTACAAGAGCATGGTAGCACACAAGTTTATAGTTGACAACGAAGATAGGATGCTCTTATATAAACTTAGATTCAATAAGAAACACTTTGAGATTATTATTTTGCCTGCGCCTCTGTTGTTTGATTTGCTTGCAGAAAATTTTCTTGTCACACGAGAAGCGGTGAATAATCATCGAGCCCAAGCTTTCACTCCAAAGCCTGAACCTGAGCCGGAACTTGAACTGGACCCTTATCGTGCATCGTCTGTCCAGTGGGATACGGAGATGACCAGCCAGTGGTATCCTGATTACACCTCCCATTACACCAGGGAGAGTAGTGGCGGTGCTTGGTACTAGACCAACTTAGGCCAAAAGCCTAAGCTTGGGGGAGTACGTATTTCTCACCGACTTTACATTCATGTTCACACACTAGTTGTCGGTGCTCATACTCTTTCATTGTATTATCCATGCTAGTTTAAATTTCTTTTTCTAGTTTTCTTCTTGTGTGTTTGATAAACCTTAAGAAAAACCAAAGAAATTAGTTAGTTTAAATTCTATGCTTGTAGTAGAATTAAAATCAAACCCAAAAAGATTTCTCGTTCTTCTTTTACTTGTTGGGAGCTTTCCCATGTAAATAGTTTTATTTTCTTTTCTTTCCTTTAGGGGTCGAGAAGACCATATTGAAAATGCTTAGTGGCTCTTATATGCATGATTGTTTATTTAACTTAGGGCCCATATTACCTTGTCTTCTCTCTTGAGTTGAATGCTTGCAGATTCCAGCTTAGTCCAATGCACGTGCACTCTTATTATTATACACATTGTTTGGTCGTACAAGTGAAAGGCAACAATGACGATATATGATGGACCTATTGGTATGAGAAAAGCTAGTATGAACTCGACCTCTCTTGTTTTTGTAAATATGACGATTCATCGTTCCTGAGTCAGCTATTATGAAGTAAACATATTTGCAATGACATATAGAGATTATAGTTGCTTGTGCCATGCTTGATTAGCTATGAGTTATCATGGTTTACCTTGCGTGCCAACATGCTATTAGAATGATTATGATGTGGTATGATGGGATAGTATCCTCCTTTGAAAGAATTGAGTGACTCGACTTGGCACATGTTCACGCATGTAGTTGAATCAAATCAACATAGCCTTCACGATATTTATGTTCATGGTGGATTATATCCTACTCATGCTTGTACTCGGTGTGAATTAATTTTAATGCATGCTTACGACTGTTGTTGCTCTCTTAGTTGGTCGCTTCCCAATCTTTTGCTAGCCTTCACCTGTACTAAGTGGGAATACTGCTTGTGCATCCAAACTCCTTAAACCCCAAAGTTGTTCCATATGAGTCCACTATACCTACCTATATGCGGTATTTACCTGCCGTTCCAAGTAAATTTGTATGTGCCAAACTCCAAACCTTCAAATGAAATTCTGTTTTGTATGCTCGAGCAGCTCATGTTACAACTAGGGCTGCCTATATCTTCCATGGTAGGTGGGTTATTCTCACGAGAAGTGGACTCCGCTCCTCATTCACGAGAAAGCGCCGGTAACCGGAATGCCCAGTCCCATGATCCAAAAAGATCAAAGCAAATCAAAATAATTAAACAAAACTCCCCCATGGCTGTTGTATGTTGGAGGCACTCATTGTTTCGAGCAAGCCATGGATTGATGCTTGTTGGTGGTTGGGGAGTATAAACCTTTACCATTCTGTTTGGGAACTGCCTATAATGCATGTAGTATGGAAGATACAGCCATCTCATAGTTGTTGCGTTGACAGCAAAAGTATGCCGCCCAAAATGTTATTCAATCTCTATTTTAAAATCGAGCTATGGCACCTCAACAAATCCCTGCTTCCCTCTGCGAAGGGCCTATCTATTTACTTTTATGTTGAGTCATCACCCTTCTTATTAAAAGCACCCGCTGGAGAGCACACTGTCATTTGCATTGATTATTACTGATTTATATTGTGTATGACTTGACTGGATCTCTTTTACCATGAATTACAATGTTTAGTCAGTCCTTGATCTTTAAAGGTGCTCTGCATTTATATTTTGCGGTCTCAGAAAGGGCTAGCGAGATACCATTTTGTTATATCATGTTATGATTATTTTGAGAAAGTGTTGCCATCCGAGTTTTATTATTATGGCTCGCTAGCTGATTATGTTATTCATATGAGTAATTGTGAGAGCTACGTGTTATTGTGAGCATGGTTAGTTCATAATATTTGCTGAAACCTGAATGCTGGTTTTTCATGTTACAACAACAAGAGCAAATAGAGTTTGTAAAAGTTTTTCTTTTTCACTTTCAGTTTATCAACTGAATTGCTTGAGGACAAGCAAAGGTTTAAGCATGGGGGAGTTGATACGTCTCCAACGTATCTACTTTTCCAAACACTTTTGCCCTTGTTTTGGACTCTAACTTGCATGATTTGAATGAAACTAACCCGGACTGGCGCTGTTTTCAGCAGAACTGCCATGATGTTGTTTTATGTGTAGAAAAGAAAGTTCTCGGAATGTCATGGAAATCCACGGAGGCACTTTTTGGAATTAATAAGAATTTTTGGTGAAAGAATTAATGCCAGGGGGCCCACAGCCTGTCCACGAGACAGGGGGGCGCGTCCTCCTATCTCGTGGGCCCCCTGGACCTCCTCCGACCTCAACTCCAACTCCATATATTCCGTCTCGGGGAGAGAAAAATTAGAGAGAAAGTTTTATCATGTTTTACGACACGGAGCCGCCGCCAAGCCCTAATGTCTCTCGGGAGGGCTGATCTGGAGTCCGTTCGGTGCTCCGGAGAGGGGGATTCGTTGCCGTCGTCATCATCAACCATCCTCCATCACCAATTTCATGATGCTCACCGCCGTGCGTGAGTAATTCCATCGTAGGCTTGCTGGACGGTGATGGGTTGGATGAGATTTACCATGTAATCAAGTTAGTTTTGTTAAGGTTTGATCCCTAGTATCCACTATGTTCTGAGATTGATGTTGCTATGACTTTGGTATGCTTAATGCTTGTCACTAGGGCCCGAGTGCCATGATTTCAGATCTGAACCTATTATGTTTTCATGAATATATGTGTGTTCTTGATCCTATCTTGCAAGTCTATAGTCACCCATCATGTGTTATGATCCGACAACCCCAAAGTGACAATAATCGGGATACTTCTCGGTGATGACCGTAGTTTGAGGAGTTCATGTATTCACTATGTGTTAATGCTTTGGTCCGGTTCTCTATTAAAAGGAGGCCTTAATATCCCTTAGTTTCCGTAAGGACCCCTGTCGGTGTCAAAACCGGCGGATCTCGGGTAGGGGGTCCCGAACAGTGCGTCTAGGCGGATGGTAACAGGAGACGAGGGACATGATGTTTTTACCCAGGTTCGGGCCCTCTTGATGGAGGTAAAACCCTACGTCCTGCTTGATTAATATTGATGATGTGGGTTACAAGAGTAGATCTACCACGAGATCAAGGAGGCTAAACCCTAGAAGCTAGCCTATGGTATGATTGTTGTTCGTCCTACGGACTAAAGCCATCCGGTTTATATAGACACCGGAGAGGGCTAGGGTTACACAGAGTCGGTTACAAAGGTAGGAGATCTACATATCCGTATCGCCAAGCTTGCCTTCCACGCCAAGGAAAGTCCCATCCGGACACGGGACGAAGTCTTCAATCTTGTATCTTCATAGTCTTGGAGTCTGGCCGATGATGATAGTTCGGCTATCCGGACACCCCCTAGTCCGGGACTCCCTCAACCCTGCTGCAACGGGAGGGTAGGACAAAAGATGTCATACAAGTTCTTTTCCATAAGCACGTACATTTACGGAATACATGCCTACATTACATTGATGAATTGGAGCTAGTTCTATATCACCCTATGTTATAACTATTGCATGAGGAATCGCATACGGCATAATTATCCATCACTGATCCATTTCCTACGAGCTTTTCATATGTTTTTCTTCGCTTATTTACTTTTCCGTTGCTACTCTTACAACTATTACAAAAACCCCAAAACATCTATCTTTACTTTTGGTACTGTTACCATTACTATCATACCACTTTTGCTACTAAACACTTTGCTGCAGATACTAAGTTATCCAGGTGTGGTTGAATTGACAACTCAACTGCTAATACTCAAGAATATTCTTTGGCTCCCCTTGTGTCGAATCAATAAATTTGGGTTGTACTTCACCCTCGAAAGCTGTTGCGATCCCCTACACTTGTGGGTTATCACTGAGGCGCATGACGGCATGGTTGAACTGGCTCGGGTACGGACGGCTCAGCCTCGGCTTCAACTACTAGCTGTGGATGGTGTTGCGGTTGAGGTTGCGATGGACGAAGACGTCGGGGTATCGGCTCCGGCGTGATGGAGGAGGGCGGCGGTTGATGGGTGGGATGGGGTGGCGGACGGAGGACGCCGGGGTTTCACGGCTGGTGGAGAGGTAGTTTTGGCGCCCATGGAGTATGAATGGGGAATCGGACGGGTGGGGGGAACCATGTTTCGGTCTGGGACGCGCTTGTTTTTGGCTTTTTTGAACAGAAGATGGGACGTGCTTGTTTGAAATTTGGGGAAAGTACAAAGTTTGCCCCCCTCTTAAATTTCGGACCTACTGCAGGTCGGGGGTAGGATGGTAATCCCAGGTGTCCCAAATAGTGGGCGGGAGCTCGGCCGCACGCATGGCGTCTAGATGAAGCTACAAACCTACTGTATGAATGTTTTTCGGAGGCGGTTGCGTGGCGTCTAGATGAAGCTACAAACCTACCCCGGTTTAGACCTTTGGACGTCGGGCCGGTAGGTTTCACGGGTCAGAGTTATTAGAAAAGTAATATCCTTGTACTACCAAACATTGGTCTCACGCGGTTTCGGGCGAGTAGAGGCTCTTTTGGCGCTTTGTTCGAAATTTCGAAACACAAGCATTCACGTTTAGAGTACTCTTGAACTATGAGGATTAACCTAAATAGACAACGTTATAGTTGACCTTGTATGTTTGAAAACCTCATTAAATTATCCGCTTCTTTTTGAAATTTTGACACTTGAAAATCCTATAACTACGATTATTTTGGAATGGAGGAGCTAAATTTGAATCTATTTTGTACACGACTACATATGCTATTATGTACAAAATCAGAGCAAAGATTGGTGCCCCATAATTTAGGTATGGTTTACAAATGCCATGATATCAAATTCAAATAATTGAATGGACTTCATGTTGAATTCGATTTTTTTAAACCACCTTAAGTTGAATTCAAATGTATGCTAGTTCATAGGTAGCAATTTATAATGTTCATTGTGTAACTTTCGTATGTATAATGTGCTTTACACACACAACATGAACTATACTCACGTTTATATTCGATTGCTAAACTGATGCATTGTCTGGAGTTCAAAATACTAACTATGTGGATCAATTGTGTCGAATAATAACATAGACATGCTCAAATTCGATAGAATCCAGATGTCTGATGGATCAATGACCGCTCCTTACGCGAATTGCAAATATCATGATCCCATCCTAATATTTGGATACAATTTATATCTTTAATCAATGTGTACATCAGTCTTTTACGTGTAGTTTCACTCTCCATCGGTGATCTCTCATACATGCTCACACACTTTCTCTCGAGGTGTCTTTCTTGCACACATGCTCTAGATATAACCCTCCCTCCCTCTCGTAACCATTTACAACTGTTTTCACTAACCTTTATCACAAGCACTCTTCCTCTTGCAAACATACACACACACAATCCTCATCGACCCTTTCTATATACATGGACCTGCCTACGTGTCTCATGTACGCACATTATCTTTAGGCCTGTCTCTCACGCATTGTCTCACACCTCTCTTCCTAATCGACGAGTATGATTCTAGCAAAGCATTCTGTAGGATGCCCCTTAAAGTTAGGTTGGATGAATAGTAATATTAGAGATAAAGGGGTTACCTTAGTCCGAGAACCTAGGGTTACAAATCCTAGCCGGCTTTGTCAGTGGACACAGAGTCCTTCACAGTTCTGCTATCTTTGTCTTGTACGACTAGTCATCCATGGGTCTTCCTAAATGCATCACGGACCGACCAATGTGGCGCAGGACGGAACCGAATGAAGGGCCTCACCTCGACCCACCGGACCTCACGAGGTGACACACCCTCTGCCCCCACGTCTCATTATCTTCTCACACCCACACATACCAACACAAACACCACACACACAAAAAATTTCTCCTGGTGCCTCTATTCCCTCCCCCCCTACATATACACACTCAAGGGAATGGAATCTCCCGTTGTGACGTCATATTCGTCTCTCTCTCTCTAGACCACTGTCATTTCTCGTGCTATCTCTCCCATGCCCCCCTGTCGGCCCCTCTATCCATGCCTATCTCGAATACGTAATACACACACATACCTCTCTAGACACGCCAAATGCATCAACTACACATTCACACATGTTACATCACGTACCCCATTGATCTAAAAAGCCCTCCCTTCACGTTTATTTCGCATACAACATTCCTTTTGAATAAAGTGTGGCCAAAAAATTATTATAGAGTTTCTACATATATACAACATTACAAAGTTATATGGAGGAGTACGAACGCTAATTTGCATTGCATGGTGCCCACAATGATATTTATTCTGCACTGTGAATTTGTATATTTTTATACTATATACAAAGTTAGTCATAATAAAGAGAAACAAAGAGCATCTCTCTCTCCATCGCATACCCCCCCTGTACGCCCCTTTCACGTATGCACACAAAACTATCTCCGGGTCCTCTAAAAGTAAGCCCCCAGAAAATTCACGCATGTTTCATCTTTCTCTCGCGATATATGCAATGACGATCATTGTATTTGAAGCGAAAGCACGATACGTACATTGGACTTCAGAATCCACTCATTATGGTCACCATTTACATTTAGTGGTTATTATACAGTCATGGGCTCACCGTACAACTCTGTATTTGCTCAATGCATGACTAGTTGACTAGTTAAGCGCTCCACGTGGCACCTCTAGTGTTGCATCACATTATCTCACTACCATTATGCCCAGCTGTCGACTTGTATCTACTCTACATCTACACTCTTATACAATACATAAAATACACTCTTATAAAATATAGATTTGGTGATGATGGTGTGCCTGCCATCCTGCAATATAGGCCGTCCGATTTATATCTGATGGATAGGAAAGAAACTATGGCAATTTTGCAAAAAGGTACCCACACACCTCTCCACATTTGCAAATAAGGCCTTCCCTCGTTCATCCTTTTCTCTCACAAGATAAACTAGTCATACAAATGCATCTTGATGTTACGTGCAACGCACGGGCATCTTGCTAGTAAGAATGAAAATAAACGACAAAAACTATATTTGGACAGTGGTTCAAAGTCATGACCGCGGGCACAGCGGACAAGGTGGCCTTGTATTGGTATGCTGAGCCGTCTGTTTTAACGCACAGGAGCTAGTGTGGTGATTATACACACACGCACGCATGCACACGAACTGCATCCATGCAACACTCACACAAACACATGCACCCATGCACGCATGCAACACTCACATGTACACACGCAGCCACGCACGCACGCACCACTCACATGCACACACGCACGCATGCATGCACTCACCAGTACACCACACGACCAACACACACTCTCATCCTCAAGTGCTCAACCTACACGTGCATGTGCACACATCAGGCCCTGACAGACACATACACAACCAGGTGATTCCTGCACATGGGTTGGAGTCTTGTTGCGCCTGCGTAAATTTGTGTTTATCTGACCTTTTCCCTATGCGAACTGATAGGTGGGACCCACAAGGAGTGTGGTTAATTTAACTAGTCAACATGGCGCCACACAGACTATTTGGCCGATCAACAGAGTGCAATCCGATCCTGAACCGTGAGCAAGTGACCGTATAATCACCGCAAAACATATATAGTGACCATAATCAGCTTATTCTGAAGTTCGGTGACCGTATTACGCTTTTCTCTCTGTAGGCCCTCCAAAACTACATCTCTACACGTTCTCGCATGTTACATCTAACAACTATGCAATACAACACTACTACTACACTCTAACACAATAAATCATATGTGTTTTTAGTTTTACTAGATATCATATTGTTACTTATAATTTTTCAGTTTGCATACATTAAAATTGCCTTTGAAATGTATGGCCAGTATCATCTACCGCACGGGAAAAATCCCGTCCTTTCCCGTTTAATCGGGTTTGTATCGATGGATCGTGCGAAACAGCAAAACTATAGTACTATACAGTACAAGTGACAGTTCATTGGGCCGTCGTGCCGTGTACTCCTCCGTCGTAAGAGTGGAGCACTTGCTTTCATAAATCTTCTAGTACCTTTCGCCGACATGTGGGACATCAAGCTATCGGGTCCATGTGCCATACCGGAATACAATGCAGAGCAGCCGGGGTGAAGCACCCCAGTCATGGCACCGACGTAGTAATGAGCAATGAGGCGTCAAATCACAAAGCTGCACCTTTCCCACGGTTAAGTTGGAGGGACGATGTAATAATGCTATAAAAAGAAGTTGGAGGGACAAAGCAACCATCATTTCACTCGTTGCTGAATCCGCTTCTTCCTCATCTTCTTAAACTTAACCACGTGTTGCTTCTGCCGTTGTTCTGCCTCATGTGGGACGCGGATCAGCTTGGTAAAGCACTGACATGTGGGACCGCATGTTAGCAAACCGCCAGGACAACATCCTCTTAAAATAAGAAACCTCCCCCGCCATCCGTGCGGCAAAATCACCTCCTTTTTGCTAATCTTGATTCTATAATTTTTTAGATCAATATAATTGAGATTTGTATAGATAGCACACAGGAGCAAAACCAAGTGGTATGGTTAAGGGCATCCACAAATGTGTAGCCAAATGTGAAAATAGCTTTTGGCATCATGGGAACCATTGTGGACGGTGTTGCCAAAGCCAAAAAGATGTAACCGAAGCTCCCTGATTGATCGATTGAAGGAATAGAAAAATGCAATGTCTCTCCTCTTTCTCCCATGCTTGGACGCATGTAGTATAGTATAGATCACAGAGTCTACTCCCCTGTACCTTCTATCACAAATCACAAAGCAGCGAGGCGTCAAATTACAAAAGCACGGACGAAGCAACCATCATTTCACTCTTCGCTGACTCTGCTTCTCCATCGTCTTCTACGAGAAGCCATCTCACCGCACTAAGCTGGACGGACGATGCTATTGTGTACTCCTAGTAGTACTAGTCCTTTGGTTCAATGGACTTCCTGGATGCAAATAAGGCAATTGTCTCGACTTGCAGGCGGCACTTGCGAACGACTTACCGTGGTCTCCCTCTATGGTGTTCTCCGTCGAACGCACTTCGCCAAATCACAAAAAAAAAGATATCGTCGACGTCACCGCAATGGGGAAGGAAGTCAAATATAGTTACTACCTCCATTTTTTTGTACACAAGGCCAGTATATCAAAATTACAATTTGCAAATGGCCACTAACACTAATCGAGGCAAAATTGATGGGGTTTGCCTCGTAATACTAGCAACCAAGGACATTAATATCCCCTGCATGCATGCGGAAGTGAGAAGGTTGGTTTGCATGGTGCTACATTAATCAAGCGATGAGGAGTGAGATGGTTAGCTCTTTGGTCTTTGGAGAAAAAAATACGCATTAATTGGCATGTGAAACGAGGATTTGTATCGATTAAATCCCGTGAAGGAAAACCCCGCCTTTCTTTTTTAACACTAGTACTCCTAGTACGTACTTATCCTGTTTAGGTCTAGGCCTTGCATTGCCAAACTTCACCACACATTTTTGCCAAGCTTGCCTAAAGTTTTCAAAATGAGAAGGAGGTACACTTGCGCATGGCTGTCGCGGTCGCACCGCACCCTCACACGGTCGCTCCTGGACGCCGCGGTCGCACTGCACCCTCACACAGTCGCTCCTGGACGCCGCAAACCCAACAAGGGGAATGCACCCTCACTGACACGTGCTGTCGCATGTGAACAAACCAAACTCAGCCATCCTATCGCTGACACATAATTTTTGTTCATAGAGTATGTTTATCCAACCGCATGTTGGGGAGTATCCATACGGCCCGTGCAGTGGTCTGTTGGGGAAGAAGAAGAGGTGAGGAAGAAGGAAAGAAGGGTTAGGAGACGTAGGATATTCATCCAACCGCCTGGAATGGTAGACTAACCCAAGTCAGGCGACTTGCATAACAAATATATGTTTTTACACATCAAAAGATCCATAAAAACAACATAAAGAAAAACTATCACTACTCACGGAAAGAGACGGCCTCGTCGTCTTTGGCTGCCGGCGCGAACCAGCCATAGTTGCCGACGTGTGTCTCCGCACCGTGGTTGTCCTCGGCCTCCAGCTACTCGTTCAAGCGGAGAGTGCGGGCGCTCTGCACGGACGAGAGCACAGACCGGTTCAAGTCGAGGACGTCCGATTTCTCCTGCAGGAGGGCCTCAATGGCAGCGGCATCCGCGTGCTCCGCGTCGAGTCGAGCCTCCGCCGCCTGGTTCAAGTCCAGGACGTCCGGTTCCGCCTGCAGGAGGGCATCGATGAGAGCGGCATCCACGCACTCTGTGTCGAGTCGAGCCTCTGCCGCCCGGTTCAAGTCCAGGACGTCTGGTTCTGCCTGCAGGAGGGCCTCGATGGCAGCGGCATCCGCGCGCTCCGCCTCAAGTTGAGCCTCCACTACCTGGTTCACATCCGCGACATCCGATTACGCCTCCAAGAGAGCCTCGATGGCAGCGGCATGCGTGTGCTTCGCGTCAAGTTGAGCCTCTGCCTCTCGGTCCTCCTTTAGTATCGCCATGTTGAACCGCTGGTCCGCCTGCACCATGGGGGACTCGGACGCCGGCACGAAGTCGACGTCCATTGTTTCATACCCATCGGGGGCCTTCTGCGTCGCGACCTCCGCCATGAACATTGGATCGACTTCCTCCTCCTTGTAGCTTGGCTCCAGAGAACTCGGGGATTGGCCCGCTGCAAAGTGAGCTTGGGAACGGAGGTCTATGGCGTCGGCCGCTGCCGTGATTTCTGCGCGACGCTCCGGCGTCAGCATCTTGTAGTAAGTGATCTTGCGGCGCACCATGGCTTTCCGGCGAACTAGGGGACACTTGATGCGGGCTAGGGGATCGAAAGGTGGGGAAATGGGCTGGAGATTAGGTGTGGTTTTAGGGCAGTGGATGGCGTAGGCCGAGCGGCGAAGGTTCTGGTGTGAATAGTGGTTCCGGTGACGACCGGTCAATCGGTTTTGACTGTACATCGCTCTTGTCGCATTCGCGTTGCATCCCGGCATGCTGGACCCTCCACGCCGCTCACCGAATGGAACGCGCTTCGTCTTGCATTTTTGCTCGCTTGTGGGACCGCAGTTGAGAGCAAACCGACGTCCCCCCTCCCCTGCCCACATCATTTATTATACTATCACTCCCTCTGTTTTATGCGGAGTAAATAAAAACAGAGGGAGTATACTACGGATGAGGATCCCCTGACGTGGCCGAACCCATTGAGTAACTGACATGCGGGGCCTAGCAAGCATGGGGTACGCCAGTAAGTGACCGAAAGGGAGGGTAAGGCAGGGATACCTACGTCAGAGGATCAACTTCCACTACTACTCCCTCCTTCCATTTACTATATAGGGCCTAATGCGTTTTTCGAGGCTAACTTTGACCAAATGTTAGAGTAATAATATATGACATGCAACTTACACAAAGCATACGGCCAAATTCTTATGTGAAAGGAGTTTCCAAGGATATAATTTTCACATTATACATCTCAGGTACTATTAATCTTGTCAATAGTCAAATGCGGTTTTAAAAACGCATTAGAGCATGGTTAATAATATAGCCAGTCGATGGCTATGAGGGACTGCCATGTCATCTATAGCCATCATATATTATATGCACTCATACGGTAGTGTGGGCTATAAGGTTGGCTATTTCCCGCAAAAAGATAAATAAGCTTGGCTATTGTATTAGTACTTTTTTCCATCTCCTCTCTCTCTTTCTTCATATTTATTGTACTAGTATTTAACTAGGAATGCGTATATAGCTAAGGCTCTTGCATGAGAGCTCACTCCCCTTACTTTTTCACATCTCTCTCCTCCACATAGGCCCTATATAAATGGAAGGAGGGAGTACAGATGTTGTCAGTACTCCACGTGTACTATTGGACAGGGAGTTTAAAAAAGTTACTATTGGACTGGCTATACGTGGCGAAATCCTAGTTGGAAGAGCATGCGCGAGAACAAGCACATTCACGTGGTTGAAAACAAATTGGAAACCATCTCGAGTACAAATCTAGGAGTACGTACGAATCTAACAATGTTGATTGGGCGTGTTGTTGAATGTTGATACCTTTTTGATCAAAGTAGAGATACTTTGACTACACATAAAACTTATATGTAAACTAGAAAGGATAGGAGGGAGTATATTGTACGTTCAAAAACGAAACGAACATTGAATACCCTTTATATATGATTTGCGGATGCTATGATCACCGGTTCAAAATTTGGAATCCGCCTTAGGTATCACGTGCCCCCACTCGTTCTCTCTCGATATCATCTCGAGGTCCGCAGATCGATTGAAAGAGGACTAGGGTGGGTACATGCGAATGATACTTGGCGGAATGTTCAAATGAGGCATGCGGGAGGATGGACTCGACTGGAGGGCGACATGATCGATGGAGAAGAGGGTTGGAGAGGAATGAGAAATAAGCAAACGCCACATGATTATACTTGAACGGCTCAAATAAACAATAAGTTGTCTCGCTTGGCCTACATAGTGAAAGGCCTAATGCGCAACGCGGAGCACTGACGCTCGAATATGGCTAGGAAAACAGGGAAACTGACATGTGGGGCACACCCGTCGGGATGATGTAGCATAGACTAGTCCAATGGAGGAGCTGTCCCACGACCTCCTCGCCACCGACAACCGTTCATGTGGGTTGTTGGGGCCAACAATGGGGCGCAGCTCCAGCACCGCCTCTGGACATGGCGACCGCGGTGAGCAACACACTCATATCATCGCTAGACATGGTCGGTTTCAGTGTGTCGAGGGTGGCGTTAGTGCTATGGCATGACCAACAATATGTTTGGTTTGTGCCCAAGGTTGCCCCATCAAAGCATTGGGTAGCCAAAATTTTGGTTGAGGTATTGGTTGCCCATGATTTGGCCGACATTGGCAAGAAAAATGAACTAGAGTTGGCTAGAGTTCATTGGATGCCAAAAAATGGCAACCATCCAAAAAAAGACCAATCTTTGTGTCATGACCAAAATATTGGTCAGGTGCACTTTGGCCACAATCCAAACACACCCAAACACCCGGCTCGTCGAGGATGCACGGGGCACCGTGACATGTCCGCGGAGTGGTGTAGCATGGCCAACTGCATCCTCAGGACCTGAGACCATGCCGGATCATCTTGCTTTTTCAATGACATGCGGGGATCGCATGTGAGCAAAGGGCATCTCCAATGTTGCCACGACCGTAGCTGACTACCCTGGCACACCAAAACCCTCGTCCCTAGTGTCGTCACGCGGTGCGTTCCTAGCCGGCACTAGCTGCCCGCATTCATGCCGTCCGTTCGTATGTCGTTGTTAAGAGGCTCGGTGCCCGAGGAACCAACTCCGGCAACATAATGACTCACCCGGACGCTTGGCCTCACCGGAATGGGCTACTTAAAGTGGCAATGCCCAGCTAACCTCCACACCATAGCGCATCGTCCTCCTACCTGGCACCACATCCGCCATGACCGCTAGTGCGAACGCTCTGCGGGAGAGCTTGTCCTTGGGGATGAAGCTCGAGGTCGCCGCCCTCGCTCAAGTGGCCTCTCGCGACGCAATAGCGGCGTAACCGGACGCGGACGCGGACGCGGCCGCACAAGCGGTGGCCACGCTGGCGGCCGACGATGGGAGCACCGTCAGCCATGCGTCCTACTTGCCACCGTCCAACGTCCGGCACCGGCGAGGTCGGGGACTCCTCGGAGGATGAGTAGGGCATAGGAGGCGGTAGGGCATGGTGTGCTAACTAGCCGGTCCATATCCCGTGTTCTACTCTTCCTCGCCAGAGACCGCACCTTCACTTCACGGCTCTTGAACCCTGCCCCCGTACATAGAGATCGCAGATGGAGGACGTCGGTCGCCGCCGTAGAATAGATTGATGGTCGGGTTTCTTTTATTTTTCTGTCCTATAAAAGTTCGAAATGTAATGAAAATATGCCGTGTTTGCATTAATCTCGGCCGGTGTATACAAACTTTCACAATAATATATATATTGTAGGAGTACTAGCAAGATGCCCGTGCGTTGCACGGAAGATTAAGATCTTGTGGGAGAAAAGGATGAATGAGGGAAAGCCTTATCTGCAAATGTGGAGAGGAGTGCGGGTAAATTGTCATAGTTTCCTTCCTATCCGTTAGATATAGATCGGGCGGCCTATATTGCAGGATGACAGACACACCATCATCACCAACTCTGCTTTTTATTGAACCGAGACAAATCTAACATGCAAAGTAAAATAAACACATAGGGTCTATACATACACAAATTATCTTAGGCACTCCAATTGTACGTCCACTACACATTCACGCATTTCACATCTTTCTACATCTACGGGAACCTACGAAAGGGTTAATGTAAATTGCCTCTCTCTCTCCTCCCCTGATTTTCATGGTGGTGGGCCCCTTCCTCCCCCCAATCGACAATCAACAGCTCACACGTTTCACATTACATTAATTACGTAACTGGGATTACGTAGGTGTAGCATTACTCATCCTAAAAAACCCAACTAAGCCAACCTCCCAGCATATCGCGTGGGAAAAGACCCGGCCGTGCCATTTTAGTCGGGATTACCGGATTACTACTAGTAGTAGTATCGATGGATCGCGCGAACCAACAATTTTTTTTGAGGGGATGAAGCACCTAGTTGAAAAGGAAAAAAAGGCGGTACACTCACAACACTCCTGTCGCGGTCGCATTGCACCCCACACACGTTCGGGCCTGCACACGGCTCACGCAAACAGAACCCGCTTCGGCTTGCCTCTTCACTGACACATGGGACCGCACTTGGAGAAACCGACCATGCGCCAAACTCCCCCCGCCCACCGTGCCAAAATACCCCCCCACACACACACACCCAAAAAATCCCCTCAAATCTGATTCAACCGCCCTTCGGCCAACTAGCCAATAATATTCCCCAAACCCCGCTCCCCCTGTCCCCCTCCACTCCATTCGCTCCGCCAAAGCCGCCCTCCCCGCTGCACCGATACATTGGCGCCGCGGTTCGGCGATCCTCTCGCTCCCATAGTATGCTCTCGTAGACTGCCGTCCTCTAGCCGCGCCGCCACCTCTGGCTACGTTCTTGTGGAGGCACACGGCAGTCAGCGCCGCCACCGCTGGCGACGTTCATGTGGAGACACATGGCGGTCAGCTTCTCCCATGGTACGAGCATTCTAGACTGAGGCCCCGTTCATGTCGGTGTAGCATTGAATGTTAGCTGATAGACGCTGTTAATCTCACTATTTGCCGAAGTAGTTTACTGTCAATATGCTCTGCTTAAGAAGCTTCCTTCCCCTGTTCTGCACTCAATCTGCTTAGCTGAGATGGCATGCCAAGGCCGATTAGTTGCTAAAATATCCTGCCATATATTTATTGTGACGTAGATTGCCATGGTCTTGTAGCCAATCTGTTAGGTGAAATAGCTCTACACCGTTTTATACTCGATCTTTGTTGCTGCGATGGCCTTCGATAGTTTGATGGTTGTGTGCTCGGCCTCATTGACTACTAAACAGCCTGCCGTAATTTAGCACTCAAATATGTTTGCTGAATTAGCTTTACATATATTTTGTTACTTAGATCTGCTCGTCCAAATATCTTGCCATAGCTTTAGACATCGACCTAGGTATTTTTTTCTGGACTTCATAAAAAAGCATATATGTTTTTCCTGTAATATCTAGTAGAAGAACTAATTTGTATGTCTAACAGATGGACATGACTTGGATAACTTCTGCTCGAAGATTCTCTGCTGCATATGTCGAGGGGGTTGAAAAGTTCATGAACTTTATCAGAGCTGAGTACGGTGCTCCGAAATTAGATGTGCTCTGCCTGTGTAGCAGTTGTATGAATTCAGTTACAAGACCCCAGTCAACTTTGCAAAATCATCTACACTTGTATGGGATGTCGGTCACATATACTAGGTGGGTTCATCATGGTGAAACTGTCAACGTCAATGTTATTGACTACATGGAAGCAGCAGATGACCATCTTGATCTGCCTGATGCTCAGGTGGAAGAGGAGGAGGAGGTGGTGGTGGCGGAGCCAGTGAGTTTGACCAACATTGAAACAATGCTACAAAATGCTCGTGCATTTCGTGAACTTTCACCTGCAGAAGAAAAACAGTGGGCCCGCATGTTGGAACAATGCAACGTGGTTGTCACCCCAGGAAATAAGCTGTCAGTATTCTTAGCTATGGTCACCTTTCTTCAGGTAAAGACATCTGAGCGGATGACCAACAAATCATTCGATGAGATGTTGGCTGCTTTTCGCAAATCTTTCCTAGATGCGTCTGAGCTGCCACACACCTACAGTAAAATGAAGAATTTCCTTCATGTAGTTGGAATTGGATATGATATGATCCATGTTTGTAAGAATAATTGCGTTCTGTTCCAGAAGGATTATGCCAACTTAAGTGAATGCCCGAAATGCAAATCATCAAGATGGAAAGATGGCGATGCTGTGAAGAGGATTCCTCATAATGTTTTGAGACATTTTCCAATTACACCAGCATTGCAGAGGTTGTTTCATGATGCTGAAACAAGAGAGGATGTACTGTGGCATTCTAGGAACCAGGAGTATAGAGATTAGAATGTAATGATCCATCCATCTCATGGTAGTGAGTGGAAAAGCTTCAATGATAAGCACAAAAAGTTTGCTGCTGACCCGAGAAACATTAGACTTGGCTTAGCTTCGGATAGAATTAACCCATTTGTCCACCAGAGCGCCACATATAGCATGTGGCCAGTGCTTGTTATCCCTTAGAACATGCCTCCAAATGTCTGCACCAAAGAATCAAACTACATGATGTCCTTGCTCATCCCAGGTCCAAAAAGTCCTGGAAAGGATTTCGATTTGTTCATGGATCCTCTTGTGGAGGAACTTCAATAGCTATGGAGGGGTGTTCTCACACGAGACCTATATAGCAGCCCACCAGCTGATTTCTTTCTGCGTGTTGTTATAATTTGGTGCATCCATGATTATCCGGCTTTGGGCACTATGTCAGGGTGAACGACACATGGTTACAATGCATGTATTCGCTGTGACAGGAATCCACTGTCATACGTAATACTTAGCAAGATCTGTTACATTGGACACCGCCGTTTCCTTGCCAAGGACAAGTCACATCCTAGAAAATACCGAAGACATGTGTTCAATGCAAATCATGAAAACCGTGATGCGCCAAAGAGGCTCACCGCCGATGAGTTGCAAGTGGAATTAGAGAAGGTCAGGCATATTACACAAGGAAACCATCCTGGTAATGGTAGCGGGAAAGGAAGCATGGCAGGGCAGAAGAGAGATTATTGTTTACCGTAGGTCCATTTTGTGGTACTTGGAGTATTGGAAATATTTGGATCTGCCGCATAATCTTGATGTGATGCACATCGAGAAAAATATATGTGACATCATTATCGGCACACTTCTTAATACTGAAGGCAAGACGAAAGATACCTTAAAATCTAGGATTGATTTGACACACCTGGGTATCATAAAGGATTTGCAGGTGCAAGATGAAGGTAAACCACGGGATATGGCACCAGCTGTGTACGTCTTGGACAAGGTAAAAAGAAAAGAATTCCACGAGGTCCTGTCACGTGTGAGATTCCCACATGGATTTGCTTCCAACCCTGAAAGGAGAGTCAATGCAGATGGAAACAAGGTACAAGGGTTGAAAACTCATGACTACCACATCCTACTTCAAAGGGTTTTACCTATTATCCTTAGAGGATTGGGCCGCACTGACTTATACAGAGTAGTTGTAGAGTTGGGACAATTCTTCAGGGAACTCTATAGTAGAAATATCAGGATAGATGCTTTGGAGCGTCTTAGAGACAAGATACCAACTATCCTATGTGACCTTGAGAAGATATATCCTCCAGCCTTCTTTGATGTGATGGTGCATTTGGTTGTTCATCTACCTGATGAGGCACTACTTAGAGGTCCAGTACAGTATGGCTGGATGTACCTTATTGAAAGGCGGCTAGGCACTTTCAAGGGCTATGTTAGGAACAGAGCTAGACCCGAGGGTTCCATTGCAGAGGCCTACATTGCTACAGAAGCGTCGACATTCTGCTCAAAATACATTGAGACAGCTGATCAGCTTAGCAAAGAGGTGGGTGAAGACAATCCCGGGCTTAATGTTTTCAATTATTCTGTTCGAGTTATAGGGAAGAGTCGACAAGAGGACAAACCTAAAGATTTGGACAAAATGGTTTGGTATGTGTTGAATAACTGTCCTGACATACTACCTTATATCAAGTAAGTGCAGTACTGCAGCTTATCCATTGTAATCTACTAAACTTGCAGCACATTCTTATATATTTAGATGTTTGACGCAATCACTATGTTGTGCAGCATCTACAAAAAGGAGTTACTGCCGCAAAATCCAAGAAACATTGACAAACTGGTTATGGCAGGATTTGCGAAATGGTTCAAGAACCATGTAAGCTTTTGAATTGCACTGTCAATTTTTTTAATATATTGAGTACATAAGATGATCAACTTGTCTATTTTCTAACCATAGGTTAAGAAGATGCGGGAGGATGGGCAGGCAGTTGATGATGCCCTTTACTCACTAGCAATGGGTCCTGATACTCGGGTAAGACATTATAAATCTTGCGTTGTTGGAGATGTGCGCTACACCACCCTTGCACGAGACGAAGGCAGGAAGACATAAAACAGTGTCATCATGAGCACGAATATGTATAACAAAGAGAAACTGAAATGTATGCTAACATAACAGACATTGTTCAGTTGTAGTATATCTCCAGTTTCGAGGAACATCGGTGTGTGGTTCTGTTGTGTTGTCGTTGGTATAACCTGTTTTCCAGAATCGCAAAAACCAGAGGTGATGATTATTTCAAATCCATCAATGTCAAGGCAGCGTACCAGACCAACGAGCCTTTTATTTTGGCAAATCAAGCAACACATATATTTTTCTTGGAAGACACATTTGCACGTAGTGATGACTGGAGAGTATTGCAAAGGTTTGAGCAGAGGAATTCGTTTAATGAAGTTGCACAACAAGATGATGCTTACACTGCTCCTGATGTACAAGATAACACAAATGTTTCTAATATCTTTGAGAACCATCATAGCAATGACGCCGACAAAAAGATTGTCTGTCGTGCTGTGGACATACAAGAGTTGATCAAGAAGAAGCCAACGTTCGAGGATGTTGAGGACGAAGAAGAAGATGACACCATGGGGAATTACGATTCAGACTGATACACATGGTAAAGATGTTGACGCTGCTGCTACGGATGATGATTACATTGCTTTTGTCGTATTTGCCTGTCAGAAGACGTTTTTTTATCTACTATGTGAAATTGTGTTTGCTATGACAACTGAAACCTGATGAACATGTTGTTTAGTATTTTGCTGTGAGAACACCACTTGTTATGTATGCTGATTTGTGTTGATGATTATATGACAACTAAAACATGATGACATTGTTGTTTAGTTGTACTCATATTTGGCTGTGAAACTTGAATTTGATGACATAGTTTGCTGTTGGACTGCAATTTGCTCGACGTCTTCGAATGAGAACAAAGCTGACCCGACAGGGCCTCTCCTATTTATTTAATTATGAGCAAAAGAGGATACCCCCTAATTTCCGTTAATAGAAATCATTAGATGTTCACAACACTACGCCCAACCTTCTACAAAGGTTTCATTCATTACTAGTTTCAGCAAAGTGCTCATGTCATAGCCACTGAATACATCACGAGTGCTACATACACTGCAAATAAAGAGACAATCATACTACAGAGCACATCGATTTTTCCCATTATCTTCACAATCTCTTTCATCTCCTCATTGCTGTCAAGGCCGTTCAGCAGCTGTTGCTTGGCCATGATCAAAGGAATTGCATCTTTAATCTTCTGCTCTGCATCTTCCTCTTCTGTCATTCCTTTAGTTACTTGTCCAACACCCCAACCTGCTGGTATTGGGATTCCTCGGCTAACCAAATAATCAGTGTAGTTGCATTCCCCCACATCAGCAACTTCCCAGAAATACAAATCACACGAATCTTCCCTTTTCTGCACGAATCAAATTGGAAGATCATCAACCAAACTATTAAAAAAATCAGCAACTGAAAGCAGCAGAACAACACTTAAATATATTATTACCCCATGATTCGGGCATTTGTAGAAGACTCGGCCAGGGTTGAGGATTGTGGTTGAGACGCGACGGATGACTCTGCGTGATTTGCAGCAGTGGCACCACACCAACGGCAACGGGTTGCGATGAGCAATTGGCTGCGGTGCACGTGCCGGCGGGGGTGTGATGAGACCCACAGGCGATGGTACGGGTGGTGACTTGGCGCATATCTGGTTGTTGCCTGCTGAAGAGCAGGTGGACGAGCAGCCAGCGGACATGGTTGTTGCGGCCAGAGCTTCTGATGCTAGGTAGAGTAAGTAGAGAAGAGGAGAAGCGAACGTTGGATATGTTAGTTTCATTATTTGCAGAGTAGCATAGCACCATATATAGTCATAGTCTAGATTTGGATTTGAACCAGCTACAGGAGCACGTCTCTCTTTTTTCTAAAACTCGGCAAGGTCTCTTTACTGGTGCACTAGCTTTTTCTGTACGCCTTCCCAAGTCTTTGATTTCTTTCCCTTTTTTTGCGAGGAAGGAAGGAGGACAAAATTGAGAGTCCCTAGGACTCGAACCCAAGACCTCTCGGTTGAAAACCAAGGGTGCTAGCCACTTATGTGGTGAACGTTATCTGTGAGGAGGACGGCAGACGAACACATTTTCCTCGCAATTTTCTTCCTATATATAAAAAAGTATGCTACTTGGTGTCCGCTTCGTCAACAAACGATTGTGCCAACCTTGACCCTTGGATTGACATTCAATGTCTGCCGCGTTTCTTCAGTCTCTTCTTCCTCGAGCCGCCAAAGCCAAACTTGCACCAGTGGGACCGCCTGCTCCCGCCTCCCGCGGCTGGCTGTGCTGCCGCGCACGCATCATGGCCACATCGCACCCTAAAACTCTGCGCATCTTCCCTAGCTCCTGTTCGTTCCCGTCCGAGGCATCACCATCGTCCTCCGCCTTGGTTCGCTCGCCGCGGCGCCGCCCTCCGGTGTTGTCAACATGGTCAACAACCGAGAGGAATAAGGAGATGATTGTACATGGTGAGGATGACAGTAGGGACCCAGCAGCGCGCGCAGTAATTTTTTTTTGGGGATGGAGAAGGGTATCAACTGGGTTGTGCGGGACCCGTGGCCCGTCTAGCCCATGCTTTTATTTCATATGTTTAGCACATGACCAGCCCAGTTTGTTTTTTCCCTTTCTAAAAATGGCTAGCCAGCTATTTTTTTTGTAGAATAACCAACATAGGCCTACTTGCTTTTCTACGCCCTGCTGGGCCAGAAATCTTTCAACACGAGGAGGGATGCATTTTGCCCAGAAAATGGGCTATAAGTAATAAGAAATGAGCTATAAGTAATAAGAAATGGGCTATAAGTAATAATAAATGGGTTGTAAAATGAAAAAATACAATAAACATGCAATTAGTTCCAAAATACTGTTTTCTTTCGGATTTTGATATTTTAAATTTATTGTTTTGTGCGGGTAAAATTTCATTGAATTTAAATTAAGGTATATTTATATTTAAAATTAATTTGAATCTGGCTAGAAATTTTGGGTTGTATGTTGTTTGGGACAGATTTGGAGGCTAACTAGTGGGTCTACTAGGTTGACGTGTACTTTGGCTTTGTCAACTTAGTCCAGAAACGATTCTAGCAGTAGTGACCATTGGATGTTAATCCAACAGCTGTGCTGCTTCTTCAATATTTGATCTTCTTGCTCCAGCCGCCCAAACCAGCTCCGGTGGGACTGCCTGCTCCCGCCTCCCATGGCAGGCTGTGCTGCCCCCACCCTACTTCATTGCTCGCCAGGCCATTCCTCTACTCACCCACACCTCCTGTTATTTTCCGACGATGGCAGCTGGACCAGTAAACCCTCGTACTCCCCACCGCACGGGCAACCATTGTCGAGTATTCCCCGGCTCCGTGTCGTTCCCTTCCTAGGCCTCGCCGTCGTCCACCGCCATGGTGCTCTCGGCGCAGCCTGGTCAACGTGGTCAACGAACGACATCCATCGGACATGGACTGTACGTGGAGAGACTGACAGCTGGGTCCACGGCTGCACACAAGGAAATGCCTCTTTGTTACGCGCAAAATAATGATTCTTCCACCTGACAGTTGGGACCCACCGGAAGGGCCTTTGTATTTCGCGAAAAAACTTTCCCCCCGCTGACATGTCGGACCCACCAACTATATCTTCGCACGCAAGGAAGTTCCTCCTTATTAAGCGCAAAAAATGAATACCCCCTGCTAGCTGGGACCCACCATAGTGGGAGGATGACTTGTGGGCCAACTAAGTTGATGGGGACGGAGGGCTTTGTCAACTTAGTCAATATGAATGATTCTAGCTCCAGTGACCATACGATGTCCATCCAATGGCCGTAGTGCTTCTTCAACCTCTGGTCTTCTTGCTCTAGCCGCCCAAAGCAGTGTCGGTCGTGCCACATGCTCCTGCCTCCCGTGGCCGGCTGTGCTGCCATGGAGGCCTCACCGCCCCCTACTATTCCTACCACTGGCCAGGCCCTGCGGCAATGGCAGCCTCACACCGCGGCCAAACCAGTGAACCCTCGTACTCCTCTCCGTGCGGGCTTCCACTGCCGCGTCTTCACCGGCTCCGCGCCGTCCCCTTCCTAGGCCTCGCCGTCGTCCACCATCGTGGTTCTCTCGTCGCGGCGTGGTCAACGTGGTTGAGGGAGTCCTGGATTAAGGGGTCCTCAGGCAGCCGGGCTATATACTTTGGCCGAACTGTTGGACTATGAAGATACAAGATTGAAGACTTCGTCCCGTGTCCAGATGGGACTCTCCTTTGCGTGGAAGGCAAGCTTGGATATTCGGATATGTAGATTTCCTTCTCTGTATCCGACTCTGTGTAACCCTAGCCCCCTTCGGTGTCTATATAAACCAGAGGGTTTAGTCTGTAGGACAAGAACAATCATAATCATAGGCTAGCTTCCAGGGTTTAGCCTCTACGATCTTGTGGTAGATCAATTCTTGTAATACTCATATCATCAAGATCAATCAAGCAGGAAGTAGGGTATTACCTCCATCGAGAGGGCCCAAACTTGGGTAAAACATCGTGTCCCCTGCCTCCTGTTACCATTAGCCTTAGACGCACAGTTCGGGACCCCCTACCCGAGATCCGCCGGTTTTGACACCGACATTGGTGCTTTCATTGAGAGTTCCATTGTGTCGTCGCTGTAAGGCTTGATGGCCCCTTCGATCATCTTCAACGATGCGGTCCGGGAGGAGGTTTTCCTCCCCAGACAGATCTTCATATTCGGCGGCTTCGTACTACGGGCCAACTCACTTGGCCATCTGGAGCAGATCGATAGCTACGCCCCTGGCCATCACGTCAGGTTTGGAAGCTTAAACTATACTGCCGACACCCGCGGAGGCTTGATCTTCGACGGGTTCAAGCCCATGCCAGGCACGCCGAACGATCACGACGGGCATGACTTTGATTTGCCGTCAGACAGCATTCGGGAGACCGTGCCTGCGGTGGCGCCGGGAATCAATACGGAGCAGATCATGCCTTCCGAGGGCGGGTGGATGGACCCCACCACGGAAGCCGCACACTTATCGGCGTCGGAGCCGAACACTGATTCCACCTCCAGTGAGAGTGGTGTCATCGGACCCTCGGACTCGTCTCCAGCCACAAGATACGTAACCACGTGCGTCCGTGCCTATCGAATCTGATTGGACACCGATCATGGAGTTCACCGCTGCGGATATTTTTCCGCACTCTCCCTTAGGAGATGTGCTAAACTCATTAAGGTATCTTTCCTTGTCGAGAGATTCCTGGCCGAACTATGTCCGGCTCGAGTGGGAGGCGGACGACGAAGAAATTCGTTCCCCACCCACCACCCACTTAATAGCCAATGTCGATGACTTAACCGACGTGCTTGACTTCAACTCCGAAGACATCGACGGTATGGACGATGATGCAGGAGAAGAACAGGAACCACCGCCTATAGGGCGCTGGACATCCACCTCATCATATGATATATATATGGTGGACACACCAAAAGAAGGCGATGGTGACGATACAACGAAGGATAAACCCATCGATATGCCACCAAAGCGGCGCCGTAGACGCTGCTCTAAATCCCGCCACAGTAAAAATAGCGACAACAGCGCAAGAAATAATAATACCCCGGTTGACTCCAAAGGAAACGATGAACCCATGGACCCAGCGATGGAGCAGGATGAGCCAGGGGACGATGAGCATAGTCCGGAGCCGATGTCAGATGACGCCGATCCCGAGGGTAAAATTCACCAACCTGTCTCCGGAGAAGAGAACAGCCCAGACGATGATGCACTCACCATCCTAGAAAAGATCTTGGAACAAGAGAACGTCCACAGAAGGCTTATCGCCACCGCGAGGAGCCTAAAGAAGCAGAAGCAAAGGCTTAAGGCCGCGCAGGATACGCTCAACAGTAGGTGGAACAAAGTGCTCGACACAGAAGAAAAATACAGCGACGATCGTCACACAAAGAGCTATCCAAAGCGCAAGCTGCTGCTCGAATTCAACGACGAGGCCGTAGAGCCCATTCAGCCGAAAATGACCGACCAGCTGGACCGACCGCCCCGTGGCTGTGACAAGACGGCTAATGATATCGCACACAAGTTAGCACACGATTTACGTGAGCTCCTGGACAAAAAGTCTGGTATGGCCAGATCCATCTACGGATCTAGGAAGCGCGCTCTGGC
Organism: Triticum dicoccoides; assembly: GCF_002162155.2. Classification (NCBI taxonomy): domain Eukaryota; kingdom Viridiplantae; phylum Streptophyta; class Magnoliopsida; order Poales; family Poaceae; genus Triticum; species Triticum dicoccoides. The sequence goes on along the minus strand of NC_041381.1, from coordinate 485,107,469 downwards.
ACAGGATCAGAGCTACCGAAACGATCACATTGATCGAACACCAGCTAGGAATCATAACCGAACACAACAACCGTCGACAGCATGCCACGACACGATCAAATACAGGGGTGCCGAACACCCCCTGTGCTTCACCGATGAGGTACTGGATCATGAATTTCCGGAAGGATTTAAACCCGTGAATATAGAGGCATACGACGGAACTACAGACCCTGGGGTCTGGATTGAGGACTTTATCCTTCATATCCACATGGCTCGCGGAGACAATCTCCACGCCATTAAATACCTACCCCTCAAATTAAAGGGACCAGCTCGGCACTGGTTGAAAATCCTTCTCGAAAACTCAATTGGAAGTTGGGAAGAGCTCGAGGATGCTTTCAGGGCCAATTTTCAAGGGACCTATGTCCGACCTCCGGACGCAGATGACCTAAGTCACATAATTCAACAGCCCGGAGAGTCAGCCCGAAAGCTCTAGAACAGATTTCTTACTAAGAAGAATCAAATAGTCGATTGCCGAGATGCCGAAGCCTTAGCGGCTTTCAAACACAGTATCCGGGATGAATGGCTTGCCAGGCACCTCGGCCAAGAAAAGTTGAAGACAATGGCAGCCTTAACAAGCCTCATGACCCGCTTTTGCATGGGCGAGGACAGCTGGCTGGCCCGTAGTAGCACCAGCGACCCTAGCACATCCGAAGTCAGGGATGGCAACGGGAAGCCGCGACACAACAAAAACAAGTGTCGAAACAATGATGGCAGCCCAGAGAACACGACGGTCAATGCCGGATTCAGGGTCTCTCGACCCGGTCAACGGAAGAAGCCATTTAAAGGCAGCAGAGATGGACCGTCCAGCCTAAACAAGATTCTAGACAAATTATGTCAGATTCAGGGCACCCCCGAAAAACCTGCAAACCACACCCACAGAGAGTGTTGGGTTTTCAAGCAGGCCGGCAAGCTGAAGGCCGAACAAAAGGGGAGGAAGACGCCAAGTGAAGACGAGGATGAGCCTCATCAGCCGAACACTGGAGGACAGAAAAATTTCCCACCAGAAGTCAAAACAGTGAATATGATTTACGTATCTCACATTCCAAAGAGAACGCGCAAACGCGCACTCAGAGACGTATACGTTGTTGAGCTCGTCGCCCCCAAATTTAATCCCTGGTCAGCCTGCCCGATCACCTTCGATCACAGGGACCATCCGACTAGTATCCGGCATGGAGGATCAGCTGCCTTGGTGCTCGACCCAATAATTGACGGATACCATCTCACACGAGTCCTCATGGACGGCGGCAGTAGTCTAAACCTGATTTATCAGGACACTGTCTGCAAAATGGGGATTGACCCCTCAAGAATCAGCCTAAGCAACACTACCTTTAAAGGAGTAATACCAGGTGTCGAGGCCCACTGTACGGGCTCTCTAGTGCTAGAGGTTGTATTCGGTTCTCCCGACAACTTCAGAAGCGAGGAATTAACCTTCGACGTCGCTCCATTCCGAAGTGGCTATCACACACTACTCGGAAGAACGACCTTCGCTCATTTTAATGCAGTACCGCATTACGCCTACCTCAAACTTAAGACCCTGGTCCACGCAGCGTCATCAAAGTTAGCAGAAATACAGAGCATTCCTTACGCGTGGAAGAATACGTGGCGGCTCTAGCGGCCGAACACTGAGCGGTCCCTCCAACCAGGAAAAATGGTCGGTCGTCAAGACCACGGACAGGGTTAGACAAGTCCGGCGCTCCACCCAATGTAACAGCCCAGTTGGGATTTCCCATAAAAGATGCTAGGGGCTGCTCGCAAAAAGAGCCCATAGTTTGGCTCGACCCTATCAATACAATAGCATATTGCATTTTCATGGTTCATTCAGATTAACGAACACCTCGCACGAAGTCTTTCACCTGGGTTTTTTCTTTTCTTTTATAGATGATCATCGTGCTACACCCTTCCAGGATACGGCACAACGGAGATAAAGGCGCAAACGTGCGGTAGGGCCCCGCTCAAAGGTTTCTTTTTAGATTAAGACCCTGCGTAAACCTTTTTAATGTCTCTTGTTGCTTCTTCCCCTCCGAAAACTTTATACAACCGAGAGGGATACTGGCGTTTTCGGCATTTTTGTCACACCAGACTACTGCTCATACCTGGAAACTCAGGGCTTATTGTCAAGGGCGTTATTCAGCCCAGTACACATTATAAAGTCCGAATACCTTAGGGAGTGTTCGGCGTCGCAAGTTTGGCCTTATATGCATCAGCTTCGAATCATGTCTTTGGTCAAATGTTGGGTTTACCCGGCTCCCGTGTTTTGCTACCTTACGTTCCGTCCTATCGGCTAAGGCGGCACCAGGGGAACTACTGCGATTGTGCCCCGGTTCATTTGGACGAGCACCTCAGTAGAGAAAGCCGAAAACTGAATGTCATGATACAGCACGAGACTGGTCAACCACTCGATGACCCAGCGGAATCTTCGCAATCCTCCGCATTAACGAAGGACCGGTTTCCCGGTCACGTACATACGCGCACCATATCCGGCTGAACCCGAAAGTACCAGGGGCTATATAGTAGCCCCACCGTCAAACTCCTATGGCTAACTGAAAGTGTTAAAGCAATATAGTCCGATTTCCTAGTTCGCCGCGCTATCACCTCCTTAACGGACCAAGATGTTGGATCAAGTGTGACTATGCGTTTTCTCGAACACCCCCGCATTATATGCGTGGGGGCTGAAGCCGACGACTGCAAACTTTCAGGTTATATACATACATAAATGGCCGCACATGAGGCATTATAATACTTTCGGGAAAAAGTATAAACACAGCCTTTATAATCAAAATAGCATTGTCTTTACAATCGCGATACATGTCATTCGAACATGGCACTCTTTGAGCACTGAGCCTCTATTAAACGGGCGCCCTCTAAGACTTCTTCAAAATAGTGCTCGGCCGGGTCCTGGCCGTCTACCGCACTCCGAGTTGCAATAGCAGTGGTTTCCATCCTAGCCCAGTATGTTTTAACACGGGCAAGAGCCATCCACGCACCCTCTATGCACGCCGACCTCTTCACATCATCGATATGTGACACAACACCAAGGAATTGTTGCACCAATCAAAAATAGTTGTCCGGCCTTGGTCCTTGTGGCCAAAGATGATCCACGACAGACCTCATAGCAAGCTCGGACAACCTGTGGAGTTCGGCCCATGCGGCCATCTTTTCATTCAATGGCAGCGGACACGTCGGGGCACTGAATTGCGACCAGAATAACCTCTCAGCCTTGTGGTCTTTCCGATCCTTGAAAAACTCGGTCGCATCAGCATCACTCTTTGCCAGGTCTGCATATGAGCCCGCCGCACTCCACAACTGATCCAGAGGGGCATACTTCAGATCTCCTAATTTCATCCGCAACAGATAGGGCTTCCCAGCCACGATATCTCTGGCTTCACGAAGCTCCTCCCTCACCCCCCTCATTTCAGAGCGGGTTTCCTTGGCTGCCTCTAGGGCCTTCTTCAGGTCAGCCGCTTTTGCCTGATTTTCCTTTTCAAGGACCTCACGGCGGTTGGCGGCATCTTCCAGCTCGGTAGCCATCTGGGCTATCTTTTCTTTGCTCTGGCGATGAGCATCCTATTCGGCTCTTAACTCCTCAACCGCCTTCACAATGACCGCATCACTTATCCGGGCTTGCTCCTTGGCTCGGGCAAGCTCCGCCTAAAGGGTCTCCAAGGCAGCAGCTCCATCTGCAGTCACAACACATTATAGATACTAGCATCATGCTCCTCTTTAACATTTGCTGACAAGCCGAATATACATACCCTAGGCCTCGTCAAGCCACTTGTTAACAAACGCGATGTCGGCATCAGCCACATCTAGCTGGCGCTTTAGTTTGGCAAAATCAGCAGATCGGTCGGCCGCCGGACCCTCAGCCACCTGCACATAAAGCAGCGCGCTTATTACCAAAGATTATGATCCTCTGTTCGCCACGTTGATGGCAACCAGAGTCTCAGGGGCTACTATCTATACAGAGCACACTTAGTATGTGCGGAACCATCAAAAATACATTTTGTGCGTACCTCAAAGCCTCTTAGTAGACTCGTAAAAGCTTCATTCAAACCGCTTTTCGCGGATGAAATCCTCTCAACCACCGTGCCCATTAAGGCACAATGTGTCTCTGACATGGCCGCTCGCTCCAGAAGGCCCATTAGTGTGTCCGGCTGTGTGTCGGACAATACCGGACTCCTCCTGAAGCTCTCTTTGGGAGTCGGATATTCCAGACTCCGGACAGCCGAAGTGTCAACTTCTGGCCTTGGTGGATCAGGAGAAATCCTCCTTGACGACACCTAGGGGTCATCCACCCCATGTGACAGGGAGGCAGGGGGAGGCGTTTCACTATCCATCATCTCCGGAGGAAGAACCCCCGAGGAAGAACTCTATGGAGAAGGGCTACGAGCCGGACTGCAACAAATATGTTTTGGTCATTATCCTCAGAGACAAAACGGTGTATGTCTACCAAAGTACTATTTCACTTACGGCTCGGTGGAGGGCCGGCCCCCTTGCGAGGTTTTCTTCCCTCGTTTAGAAGCCTCCGTTTCCAAATCTTCGGAGGTGGTCCTTTTGTTACCTTGAGGAGAGGGGACTTTAGGTTCCCCTCCCCGACTATCCTCCTTCGTGGAGGCACTTGCTCCCCCGATTTGGATGTGTAAAAAATGAGGCCCACCTGTGGCTTCTCTATTCCTCCCCTCGCCTTACCCTGATGGCACCTGATACGGTGCACGCTCAAGCATCCTAGTCAACAAAGGATCCGGCGAGCCTTTGGGAAGAGGGACCGAACACCTAATCCTCTCCGCCTTCCTTAGCCAGTCCTGGCAGATAGCAATTTTTCAGAATGATGTTATAATAAACATAAAGGATGGTGTGTTCGGTAGAGGAATTACTTACTTGGCTATCTAGGCGGTTGCAATTGATACCCATGTCCTCGGTGGTGTCCAGACACTTTATTCGTGATCCGAAGAATGACCCATACATCTCTTTGAGCGTCATGCAGAAGAATTGTTGAATAGTTTGCGGTCCTTCCAGGTTGAGCTCCCACATATGGATAGGACGACGCTGGCAGGGCAGGACTCGACGAACCAACATCACTTGCATTATCTTAACAAGACAGATATCCCTCTTAAGGAGGTTTCGGATGCCGTTTTGCAGTGCCAACACGTCGTTAATCGGCCCCCAATCCATCCCCTTGTTGACCCATGACGCCAGTTGCGGCGGGAGGCCTGAGCAGAACGCTGGAGCGGCCGCCCGCTTTGTACCTCGGGGAGCTGTGATGTAAAACCACTTCTGCTGCCATAAATCAGATGTTTCCGCGAAAGAACCCTTCGGCCATGGGACGTCGGCGCCTTTGCTTATTATAGCACCCCCGCACTCCGCGTGACGCCCGTCAATCACCCTCGGCCTCACATTGGAAGTCTTGAGCCATAGGCCAAAGTGGGGGGTAATGCGGAGAAAGGCTTCAAACACGACGATAAATGACGAGATGTGAAGGATGGAATCCGGAGCTAGATCATGGAAATCTAGCCCGTAATAAAACATAAGCCCCCTCACGAAGGGATCGAGACTAAAACCTAGCCCTCAGAGGAAGTGGGAAACAAATACGACACTCTCGTTGGGTTCGGGAGTGGTGATGACCTGCCTTTGGGTAGGCAGCCTGTGCGAGATTTCAGTGGTGAGATATCTGGCCTCCCTAAGCTTCTGGATGTCCTCCTCTGTGACGGAGGAGGCCATCCACCGGCCTTCAAGATTGGATCCAGACATGGTCGAAGGTCCGAAGTGCTTTAGCTTGAGCCTTGGGTGTTGGAACTCGAGGTGCGTGAGGGGAAGGATCGAGTGTGGGAAGAAAAGGACAGGCCTTGGCCCCCCTTTATAAAGAGGACGAATATCAAGCGTCCCCCGCGTGACTGTTTGGGACTTGCCTAAAATCGAGGAGTCATATTAAACAAACATGGTTGGGTTACCCACACCTGTATTGATGAGAATCCCGCGATAATGGGGACACGATCTCTTCTTCGACAAGACGTGCCAATAAAACCGCCTCGCAGCGCGTGTAGTGGCTGGTTATGAAAATGGTTCAAATAAAGACCAGACCATGGCGTGATGTCGTAAAAAGCTGTCGGCAGTTTAGATTTGTGGAAAATTATACTCTCTACGGTGGTATGTGGAATTTGTTTTGCAGAGCTGGACACGATCCTTGTGTTCTAATTCTTCTATGGAGTATTCGGAGAAGGAACCCGCCTTGCAATGCCAAAGACAATTTGCGCGCTGGACTCATCATCATTGAAGCCCGATTCAGGGGCTACTAAGGGATTCCTGGATTAAGGGGTCCTCGGACAGCCGGACTATATACTTTGGCCGGACTGTTGGACTATGAAGATACAAGATTGAAGACTTCGTCCTGTGTCCCTATGGGACTCTCCTTTGCATGGAAGGCAAGCTTGGATATTCGGATATGTAGATTTCCTTCTCTGTAACTGACTCTGTGTAACCCTAGCCCCCTCTGGTGTCTATATAAACCGTAGGGTTTAGTCCATAGGACAAGAACAATCATAATCATAGGCTGGCTTCTAGGGTATAGCCTCTATGATCTCGTGGTAGATCAACTCTTGTAATACTCATATCATCAAGATCAATCAAGCAGGAAGTAGGGTATTACCTCCATCGAGAGGGCCCGAACCTGGGTAAAACATCGTGTCCCCTGCCTCATGTTACCATTAGCCTTAGATGCACAGTTCGGGACCCCATACCCGAGATCCGCCGGTTTTGACACCGACAGTGGTCAAGGAACGACTTCCATCAGACTGGACTGTACGTGGAGAGGCTGACAGCTGGGTCCATGGCCGCAGCAAGGAAGTGCCTCCTTATTACGCGGAAAATAATGATTCCTCCACCTGACAGCTGGGACCCATCGGGCGGGCCACTGTATTTCGTGAAAAACACGTCTCCCCCTGACTGCTGGGATCCACCAGCTACATCTTCACACGCAAGGAAGTGCGTCCAAAAATAAACGATTCGCCCCCCTGACTGCTGGGACCTACCAACTACACCTTCGCACGCAGGGAAGTGCGTCCGGGCAAAAAAAACAATTTGCCCCCTGACTGCTAGGACCCACCAGCTACATCTTCGCATGCAAGGAAGTATGTCCAAAAAGAACTATTCGCCGCCCTGATTGCTGGGACCCACCAGCTACATCTTTGCATGCAAGGAAGTGCCCCCCCGACTGCTGGGACCCACCAGTTACATTTTGCACGCAAGGAAGTGCCTGATAGTCAGGACCCACCTGGTCGAAGCGTACGTAGCGTTGTCATTCTGGTTGCGAACATGTACGTACATACTGGTGGATGTAGAGGCGCGCACATGTCGTAGTGGAGGCGCGCACATGTCGTAGTAGAGGCGTGCATGTAGCATGTACACGTACGTACAACGGCATGGTGCAAGAAAGAAAATACGGCCACATACATACATGCGGGCGGGGTCTCGAACGCCTACTCGCGCATATGTACGGCCAGGGCTCGTGTACATGGCTGGGTCGGAATGGAGAAACAGCATCGTCGTCGTGTTCATGGGAGGCAACGGAATGTGTCGTGTTCATGGGGAGGCAGTGGAATGTGTCGTGTTCATCGGGAGGCAACGGAACACGTGGGAGCCAACTGGCTGGGTCGAAACGGAATGCGTCGTCATGTTCATCGGGAGGGCTTGGACAGAACAGGCGATGGAAACAAGGCCTGGCGTACCGCAGAATGGAGGAAACGGCCTTGTGTTCGACCGGCCACGTTCGAAACAGGATCCTGTTCATCGGGAGGGGTCTGGCGTACCGCAAAACGGAGGAAACGGACCTCCTAGAATCGAAATGGGGGTCCTGTTGATCGGGAGGGGTGCGGCATACCGTAAAACGGACGAAATGGACTTGTGTTGGAGCACTACGGTCAAAACGGGGGTCCTGTTCATCAGGGGGGGTGTGGCGTACCGCAAAACGGACGAACCGGACTTGTGTTGGAGCGCTACGGCCAAAACCGGGGTCCTGTTCATCGGGAGGATACTGTTCATATCCACCGTCGACCTCCTCCAGCCTCAACAGGCTACCGTCGACCTCCTCCAGCCTCCAAGGGCTCCTGTTCATCCAGCCTCCACCACGCGCTACTCCACCGGCTACTGTTCAACCACCCCTCCACGGGCACCCCTTCACCGTCTACTGTTCATCCAGCTCTCCACGGGGTCGTCCTGTTCATCCAGAGGCAATGCCACGGGGTTCTGCATCCACCCCCACCGCTCACTGTTCATCCACCC
>NC_041381.1:485070039-485098695 GCF_002162155.2 Triticum dicoccoides | reverse complement strand
CCAATCGATCGGCTTCAGTTAGCAGCAGTAGCGAAGGAATCTCTCGATCGGGTTCAGTTAACAGCCATCGATCGATCGCTCGGGTTTAGTAACGCGTAGCCTGCAGTGCAATCGCTCAGTTTCAGTTAGAGCCCAACGCCTCGCTCGGGTTCAGTTAGAGCCAACGCGTCGCACACATGCGCGTACATGTACGAGAGAAACGTGCATCGCTCGGCCCCCGACCGCCCACCGTAACTGGGAACTCCTCGAAATTTTCCTCTCCCTTGCTTCTACCACGGTTTTTTCCGTCATGGACGGCCCAAAGAATGTCATGCAGCTGCGTCTCCGGCCCGCCTAGGACAAAAAGCCCATTTTCTGTCATGATTTTTTGTCATAGAAGTAGGATCCCACCACATCTATGATGATACCGGGTTTTGTCACAATTATCGTCATAGAAGTGTCATATGTATGACAGAAAAAAAATTCGTTCGGCCCAAAATGTCACGGATGTGTCTTTTTTTGTAGTGCTAGTTCGTTTATATGTTCAGATCATTGATGATATTAAATTCTCCTCTTATCCTGAACATGAATATGATTTGTGAGTAGTTACTTTTGTTCCTGGGGACATGGGAGAAGTTGTGTTATAAGTAATCATGTGAACTTGGTATTCGTTCGATATTTTGATGATATGTATGTTGTTGCTTCCTTTAGTGGTGTCATGTGAACATCGAGTACATGCCACTTCAACATTACTTGGGCCATTATGGAGTAATAAGTGTCTGATGAGTTACTAGAGTGATAGAAGCTTAAACCCTAGTTTATGCGTTATTCTATAAGGGGCTGATTTGGATCCATATGTTTCATGCTATGGTTAGATTTATCTTAATTGTTCTTTCATAGTTGTGGATGCTAGCGAGAGGGGGTAATCATAGGTGGGAGGCTTGTCAAAGTAAGAACAAAACCCAAGCACTAGTCCACCCACATATCAAAATATCAAAGTAGCGAACGCAAATCAACTAAACATGACGAAAGTGACTAGATGATAATTCTCATGTGTCCTAAAAATGCTTTGCTTATTATAAAAGACTATTCCGGCTTGTCTTTTGCTATAAAAAGGATTAGGCCACCTTGTTGCACCTTTTCTACTATTTCTACTTGTTAGTTGTTATGAATTACCTTGCTACAAAACTATATGTTACCGCTACTTTCAGTACTTGCAAAGAATACCTTGCTGAAAATCGCTTATCATTTCCTTCCGCTCCTCGTTGGATTTGACACTCTTACTTATCGAAAGGACTATGACTGATCCCCTATACTTGTGGCTCATCAAGACTCTTTTCTAGCGCCATTGTCGGGGAGTGAAGCGCCTTTGGTAAGGAAACATTTATATTACATGCTGAAATTTATTGTCACTTGTCATTATGGAAAATAATCCTTCGAGGGGTTTGTTTGGGGTATCTTCACCTTGACTAGAAGAAATAAGAGTTGCCCCTCAACCTACTGAACCTGCTAAAAATATTTATTATGAGACTTCAGGTATGTTAGAGAAACTGCTAGCTAATCCTTATGCAGGAGATGGAACGGTACATGCTCATATGTACTTGATATATATAGATGAAATTTTTGTATTGTTTAAGCTTGCAAGTTTATCCTAGGATGGAGGTAAGAAGAAGTTATTCCCTTTATATTTGGAGGGAAAGGAATTGACATGGTATAGGCTATTGCATGATACTAGATCATGGGATTGGAACCGGGTGAAGTTGGAATTTCATCAGAAGTTTTATGCTATGCATTTGGTTCATTGTGATCGAAACTATATATATATATATATATATATATATATATATATATATATATATATATATATATATATATATATATATATATATATATATAGGCCTCGTGATGGAGAAAGTATCGCTCAAGCTTGGGGGAGGCCTAAGTACATGATGCACATATGCCCCAATCATGAGCTCTCAAGAGAAACAATATTCAGAATTTTTATGCTTGGCTTTCTCATAATTGTCAATCCATGCTTGATTCTTCTTCTACTGGTTCTTTTATGAAGAAAACTATCGAATTCAAATGGAATCTTTTCAAAAGAATTAAACGCAACTCTGAATATTGGGAATTCGACAAAGGTAAAGAGTAAGGTGTAAATCTTGAGTTTGATTGTGTAAAATCTTTTATGGAAATCGATGTTTTCCCTAAGTGTAGTACTAAATATTGACTTGACTCTGAGATAATAGCTATTTTTTGTGAATCTTTTGCTTCCCATGTTGATCTCCTTGAGGAGAAGTGGTTTAAATTTCACCATGTTATGAGGCTGCTAGAATTGCTAAACCCGTTAGAAATGAACGAGATATGTTAGATAAGAATAAGCCCGTAGGTGGCATGCCTATTGTTTCTGTTAAAATTGGAGATCATTGCTATAATGGTTTATGTGATATGGGTGCTACTGTGAGTGTTATTCTGTTCTCTTAATATCAAGAAGTCATGAATGATACTGCACCTGCTGAGATATTGATGTTACTATTAAGCTTACAAATAGAGATACTATTTCACCACTTGGGATTGTTCGAGATGTTGAAGTCTTGTGTGGTAAGATCAAATACCCTACTGATTTCTTAATAGTTGGTTCACAATAGGATAATTTTTGTCCCATTATTTTTTGGTAGACCTTTCTTGAATACCCTTAATGCTGAAATTGATTGTGTTAAAGAAAAGGTTAGAGTTAAGTTTGGTGATGTATCTCATGAATTCAATTTCTCTAAGTTTCATCAACAAACACATGAGAAATAATTGTCTAGTAAGGATGAAGTTATTGGTCTTGCTTCTATTGATGTTCCTCGTACCGATCCTTTAGAGCAATATTTGCTAGACCATGAAATTGATATGCATATTGATACGCCTCCAACATATCTATAATTTTTGATTGTTCCATGCTGTTATATTATCATTCTTGGATGTTTTACAACCATTTTATAGCAACTTTATATCATTTTTTGGGACCAACCTATTGACATAGTGCCCAGTGCCAGTTGCTATTTTTTGCTTGTTTTTTACTTCGCAGAATATCAGTATCAAACGGAGTCCAAACACAACCAAACTTTTTGGAGATTTTTTTTGGACCAGAAGACAACTTGGGAGCCAAAGAATTACCTGGGGAGTGGGGCCCACAAGACACTAGGGCGCGCCAGAGGCCCTTGGCATGCCCTGATGAGTTGTGGGGACCATGGGGGTCTCCTCCACCACCTCTCAGCTCTATCAATACCCAAATATTCTAGAAACCCTAGGGGAGTCAACAAAAAACAATTCCAGTCACCGCAAGTTCCAGAACCATGAGATCCAATCTAGAGCCCTGTTCCGACACTCTGCCGGAGGGGGACACAATCACAGAGGGGTTCATCATCCTCATTGGTGCCTCTCCGATGATGCGTGAGTAGTTCACCATAGACCTATGTGTCCATAGGCAGTAGCTAGATGTCTTGTTCTCTCTTTTTGATTCTCAATACAATGTCTATTGACGATCTATTTGATGTAATGACTTTTTGCGGTGTGTTTGTTGGGATCCAATGAGCATTGAGTTTATGATCAGATCTGTATCCATGAATATTATCTGAGTCTTCTTTGATCTCTTATATGCATGATTATTTATAGCCTCGTATTTTTTCTTTGAACCTTTGGTTTAGTTAGGCCAACTAGATCCATTTTTCTAGCAATGTGAAGAGGTGCTTTGTGATGGGTTCGATCTTACTGTGTCCTCACCCAGTGACAGAAAGGGTAGCGAGGCATGTATCTATCGTTGCTATTAAGGATAACAAGATGGGATCTATTCCTACATTTATAGATCTTGTCTACATCATGTCATCATTCTTATTGCATTACTCCGTTTCTCCATGAACTTAATACACTAGATGCATGCTGGATAGCGGTCGATGTGTGGAGTAATAGTAGTAGATGCAGACATGAGTCGGTCTACTAATCTTGTACGTGATGCCTATATATTGATCATTTGCCTTGGATATTGTCATAATTATTTGTTCTCCTATCAATTTCCCAACAGTAATTTGTTTACCCACCATATGCCATTTTCTCGAGAGAAGCCACTAGTGAAATCTATGCCCCCCAGGTCTATTTTTTATCATATTTCCTTTCCAATCTATCTTTTGCCACATTTTTTTTCAGATCTATTATTCCAAAAACCCAAAAATACCCTACTACACTTTTTCTGTATCTATTTTATTTTGCATTTTTGCAAGATCTATTTATCCAATCTATCACAAATCAATCTATCTTTTTACCGTAGAGGGATTCACAACCCCTCTTACGCGTCGGGTTGCAGGTATTTGTTCTTTTTGTGGATCTACCATTTACATAGTTTTGCTTGGTTCTCCTACTGGATTGATACCTTGGTTTCACAACTGAGGGAAATACCTATCGTAGATGTACTGCATCATCCCTTCCTCTTTGGGGAAATACCGACGCAGTTTCAAGCTGCATCAAAAGGAATTTCTGGCACCGTTTCCAGGGAGACATCATCAACATCTATCAGGTTCCTAATCACAAATCTCATATCCTTGAAATTTACATTATTTGCCATTTGCCTCTCATTTTCATCTCCCCCACTTCTAAAACATTTTCGTGAAAAGCACAAAAATATTTGCCCTCTTTTCTGTTTGCCTCTTTGCTTGTTTTCTATCTTTACTTGTGTTACCATGTGCCTTCTATTTGCTTGCTAGAAATCTATTAATATGGATCCTGATCCACTTGCTAATATTTTCAAAAGATCCAATTATGATGAACCAATTGATAGTGAATTGAGTTCACTAGATTATCTTTATGAAGTTTTGGTTGAGATTCATGAATCTAAAAATTGTGATGAAGTGTTAAACAAAGAAACTTATAAAGTGATTTATGATAGCTCCTTGAATGAAAAGCATGATTGCAATGATGTTATTATAAATTCTATTAATGTCAATTGTGCTAATAATATGCAAAACCCCAAGCTTGGGGATGCTAATATTGCTATGTCCACTACTTATTGCAATGATCATGATTGGGGTGATAATGATTCTTTTGATCTTGGGAATTTATTTAAGCCTCGTGATGAATATGGCATTGATAATAATGTTTGCAATAATAGTGAAAGTGGGCCTGGAAGAGCGTCAACTTTAGGTAAAAATAATCTCACATATTTAGAGAGTGTTGAATCTTATGAAATTTTTGATGAAAGTGGGCTTTGAGAGGTCATGACTTAAGTTGATGTTAATCCCACTATCTTGGAAGATTGTAAAAATATTATGCATGTGGATCATGAAGAGAAAATTTTATAAGATAGCTTTATTATTGAATTTTATTATGATCCTACATGTAATTATTATGAGAGAGGAAAATATTGTTGTAGAAATTTTCATGTTATTAAATTTCCACTAATTATGTTGAGATTGTTAATGTTTTATTCTTCTCCCTTGCATACGCTAAATATTTCTTGTCTTGATAATTTTAATTTGTTTGATTACAAAATGCCTATGCATAGGAAGTATGTTAGACTTAAACTAGTTTTTCACATGCTACATGATGCTCTCTTCTTGTTTCAATTGCTATCTTTCATGTGAGCATCATTGAAATCTCAAGTCTATCTTAATGGCTATAAAGAAAGAGCTCGTTGGGAGGCAACCCAATGAATAAAATAATATTTTCTCTCTCTTTTTTCCCTGTTCTTGAGTGTTTGCACAATTATGCTACTGTTATGATTGTGTTTCTATGTTTCAATTAGTGTTTGTGCCAAGTAAAGACTTTGTGATCATGTTGGGCGATAGTTGATTTGATCTTGTTGAAAAACAGAAACTTTTGCATCAAGCAGCAAAATTTTTAAAATTCACAGAAGCGACGAAAGCTTATGAATTTTTAACACAAGATTTATATACAAATTACCTATGTTTTCCTAATTTTTCAGAGTTTTTAAGTTACAAAAGTATGAGAACAATTCGAGTCTTTACATACTGTTCTCTTTTTGTCAGTTCGTTGCATTGTGTGCTTATTTTGATGAATCTATGGTTTGTACTGGAGGATATAAGCCATGATAAAGTTAGGATAAAATAGGTATAATGCAATAATAAAATTTGAATGGATTTGGAAGAGTACTTAAAGTAAAGATTGGTTTTCTTATACTAACGGGTCTCACGAAGGTTTTGTTAAGTTTTGTGTGATTGAAGTTTTCAAGTTTTGGGTGAGATCACGATGGATGAAGGAATACGGAGTGAAAAGAGCCTAAGCTTGGGGATGCCCCATGGCACCCCAAGTTAATATTCAAGGAGAACCAAGCAACTAAGCTTGGGGATACCTGATACGTCTCCATCGTATCTATAATTTTTTATTGTTCCATGCCAATATTCTACAACTTTTACATACTTTTGGCAACTTTTACTATTTCTGGGACTAACATATTGATCCACTGCCCAGTGCCAGTTCCTGTTTGTTGCATGTTTTCTGTTTTGCTGAAAATCCATATCAAACGGAGTCCAAACGGGATAAAAATTGACGGAGATTTTTTCTGGAATATATGTGATTTTTGGGAAGAAGAATCAACGCGAGACGTTGCCCGAGGGGGCAACGAGGCAGGGGGAGTGCACCCCAGGGGGTCGGGCACACCCTGGGCCCTCGTGGACACCCCGTAAGGCGGTTGGTGCCCTTATTTCGCCGGAAGAAATCTAATATCCGGATAGAGACCGTGTCCAAAATTCAGCCCAATCAGAGTTAGGGATCTCCGAGAATATAAGAAACGGTGAAAGGCCAGAATCTGGAGGGCAGACGAACGCAGAAACAGAGAGAGACAGAGAGACAGGTCCAATCTCAGAGGGGCTCTCGCCCCTCCCATGCCATGGAAGCCAAGGACCAGAGGAGAAACCCTTCTCCCATCTAGGGAGAAGGTCAAGGACGAAGTAGAGGAAGGGGGGCTCTCTCCCCCTCTCTCCCAGTGGCGCCGGAATGCCGCCGGGGCCATCATCGTGCGACGGTGATCTAGACCAACACCTCCATCATCTTCACCAACATCTTCATCACCTTCCCCCATCTATATATAGCGGTCCACTCTCTCGCAACCCGATGTACCCTCTACTTGAACATGGTGCTTTATGCTTCATATTATTATCCAATGATGTGTTGCCATCCTATGATGTCTGATTCTCCTATCGATAATTGCTGAATTGCTATGATTGGTTTAATTTGCTTGTGGTTATGTTGTTGTCCTTTGGTGCCCATCATATGAGCGCGCGCGTGGATCACACCATAGGGTTAGTTTTATGTTGATAGGACTATGTATTGGAGGGCAAGAGTGACAGAAGCTTCAACCTAGCTTAGAAATTGATGCATACGGGATTGAAGGGGGACCAATATATCTTAATGCTATGGTTGGGTTTTACCTTAATGAACATTAGTAGTTGCGGATGCTTGCTAATAGTTCCAATCATAAGTGCATAGAATTCCAAGTTAGGGATGACATGCTAGCAGTGGCCTCTCCCACATAAAACTTTCTATCGGTCTAGTAACGTAGTCAATTGCTTAGGGACAATTTCACAACTCCTACCACCACTTTCCCCCCTCGCTATACTAACTTTATTGCTTCTTTACCTAAACAGCCCCTAGTTTTTATTTATGTGCTCTTTATATTCTTGCAAACCTATCCCGTTACACCTACAAAGTACTTCTAGTTTTATACTTGTTTTAGGTAAAGCGAACGTTAAGCATGCGTAGATTTGTATCGGTGGTCGATAGAACTTGAGGGAATATTTGTTCTACCTTTATCTCCTCACTGGGTTCGACACTCTTACTTATTTAAAGAGGCTACAATTGATCCCCTATACTTGTGGGTTATCAAGACCTTTTTCTAGCACCGTTGCCGGGGAGCAATAGCATGGGGTGAATATTCTCGTGTGTGCTTGTTTTCTTTATCACTAAGTAATTATTATTTGGTGTTCTAAGTTGTTCTCTATCTTTAGTTATTGATATCTAACACGAAATATCAAAAGCATTAGGTATACTTGCTACTCATGGAGATGGGGAACCTCCTAAAACCCTCGATGCTCATTATGTGATGGATATTATGTACTACTTTGATAATGCCGAGAAAACCCCATTCAACTTTATAATGGGAGTAACATTGGATCAACGTGAATACTTTAGGGATTATTGCTTGACTCAAAAAGGGAAACTATTATGGGATCAAATTCATATGTTGCATTGGTATGCTCGACAACTATGCTTGAGATATGATTATACTTGTTGCTCTAGGATGAAGGCTCCACACCTTCCCTTTTCATGCAAATTTAATGATAATGAAACCTTAGCTTCTTATGCTAATGGTATATATGATTACTATGATGTGGAACGAATAGAAGAATTTGTTGCTTTTAAGGGTGCTTGTGAAATTGAATCTTTGTTTAAAGAGTTTGAAGATTTTGATGATTCAGTTTATAGACCTGATAATTTAGCTATCCTTAAATATTTCTATGAGAATTATAAATACAATTATGATATTGATGAATTCATTGAGAAATTCTCTGCTGTCCAGGAAGAGACTAATATTTTGCAGGAGTGTCTGGAAGAAGAAATAGATGAAACTATGAGCTCATTACATGAAAAAAATGATGAGGAGAGCGAAGAACAAAAGGAGGAAGAGCGGATTAGCTACCCGTGCCCACCTTGTAATGAGAGTAACTCTTCAACTCATACATTGTTTAATTTCCCTTCGTGCTTACCAAAGGATGATTGCTATGATAATTGCTATGATCCCTTTGATTCTTTTGAAATACCCCTTTTTGATGAACTTGATGCTTGCTATGCTTGTGGACAAGATGGCAATATGAATTATGCTTATGGAGATGAACTTTCTATAGTTCCTTATGTTAAACATTAAATTTTTGCTATTGCACCCATGCATGATAGTCCTATTATCTTTTTGAAATCTCCAAACTACACTATATCGGAGAAGTTTGCTCTTATTAAGGATTATATTGACGGGTTCCATTCTACCATTACACATGATGATTTTGATGAGTATAATATGCATGTGCTTTCTGCTCCTACTTGCAATTATTATGAGAGAGGAACTACATCTCCACCTCTCTATGTTTCCAACACGATAAAATTGCAAGAAACTGTTTATACTATGCATTGGCCTTTACTAAGTGTGCATGAATTGTTCTTGTATGACATTCCGATGCATAGGAAGAGAGTTAGACTTCATCATTGCCTTATATATGTTGCTTTGTGCTCACTACTAAATGCTAAATCATTGCTAATTCAAATTGGCTTTGATATACCTTGGGATCCGGGTGGATTCATTACTTGAGCACCTTATGCCTAGCTTAATGGCTTAAAAAGAAAGCGTTGCCAGGGAGACAACCTGGAAGTTTAGAGAGTCATTTATTTCTGTCGTGTGATTTTATAAAGTTTAGAAATAAAAATAATGTGCCCAGATTTGCCTTTAGGATGTTTACATTGCTTGTGGGTTTGTGCGGTGCAAAACAGATACTTTGGCTTTAGTGCGCGCTTTTACATTTTTTTACTGGAACGCCAAACGGTTCTGAAACTTTTTGCACTGTCTTTCTATACAATTTTTTTATTTTTCATAATTATTTCAGAATTTTTGGAGTACCAGAAGTATGGTGAATGTTCAGATTACTACAGACTGTCCTGTTTAAGACAGATTCTGTTTTGCATGCATAGTTTGCTTGTTTTGATGAAACTATCGATTTCTATCAATGGATTAAGCCATGGAAAAGTTATATTACAGTATGTAAAATGAAAAAACAAAATATGAATTGGTTTCCAACAGTACTTAGAGTAGTGATTTGCTTTATTATACTAACGGATCTTACCGAGTTTTCTGTTGAGTTTTGTGTGGATGAAGTGTTCGAAGATCGAGGATGTTTCGATATAAGGACAAGGAGGAGAGGCAAGAGCTCAAGCTTGGGGATGCCCAAGGCACCCCAAGTAAATATTCAAGGAGACTCAAGCGTCTAAGCTTGGGGATGCCCCGGAAGGCATCCCATCTTTCTTCAACAAATATCGGTATGTTTTCGGATTCGTTTCGTTCATGCGATATGTGCAAATCTTGGAGCGTCTTTTGCATTTAATTTTCAATTTTCTTTTATGCACCATGCTGGTATGAGATAGTCCATGGTTGATTTATAGAATTCTCGTTGCACTTCACTTATATTTTTTGAGTATTGCTTTATAGAATGCTTCATGTGCTTCACTTATATCATTTGAAGTTTGGATTGCCTGTTTCTCTTCACATAGAAAACCGCCATTTGTAGAATGCTCTTTTGCTTCACTTATATTTGTTAGAGCGTGGGCATATCTTTTGTAGAAAGAATTAAACTCTCTTGCTTCACTTACATCTATTTAGAGAGTTCACAGGAATTGGTCATTCACATGGTTAGTCATAAAATCCTACATAAAACTTGTAGATCACTGAATATGATATGTTTGATTCCTTGCAATAGTTTTGCGATATAGAGATAATAATATGTGGGAGATTCTAGTAAATGGTTGTGTTTAGTAAGAATACTGGTGTTAAGGTTTGTGATTCCCGAAGCATGCACGTATGGTCTCCTAACTATGTAGCCAAATTGGCGCGCATTGTATTTTGATTATTTATCTTTGCGTGAAGGTCGGGGGCGCGTGATGGTTAACTCCTACCAACCTCCCCCCTAGGAGCATGCCTCGTAGCACTTTGCTTCGAGGGCCAATAAACTTTTGCAATAAGTATATGCGTTCTTTATGATTAACGCGAGTCCATGGATTATACGCACTCTTACCTTTCCGCAATTTGCTAGCCTCTACGGTACTGTGCATTGCCCTTTCTCACCTCGAGAGTTGGTGCAAACTTCGCCGGTGCATCCAAACCCCGTGATACAATACGCTCTATCACACATAAGCCTCCTTATATCTTCCTCAAAACAGCCACCATACCTACCTATCATGGCATTTCCATAGCCATTCCGAGATATATTGCCATGCAACTTCCATAATCATCATATACATGACTTGAGCATTCATTGTCATATTGCTTTGCATGATCGTAAGATAGCTAGCATGATGTTTTCATGGATTGTCCATTTTTTTATGCCATTGCTACGCTAGGTCATTGCACATCCCGGTACACCGCCGCAGGCATTCATATAGTCATATTTTTTTCCTAGTGTCGAGTTGTAATAATGAGTTGTAAGTAAATAAAAGTGGGATGATCATCATTATTAGAGCATTGCCCCAGTGAGGAAAGGATGATGGAGACTATGATTCCCCCACAAGTTGGGATGAGACTTCGGACTTCAAAAAAAGAGGCCAAAGAAGCCCAAATAAAAAAAAGAGGCCAAAGAAGCCCACCAAAACAAAAAAAGCAACAAAAAATGAGAGAAAAAGAGAGAAGGGGCAATGTTACTATCCTTTTACCACACTTGTGCTTCAAAGTAGCACCATGTTCTTCATATAGAGAGTCTCTTGAGTTATCACTTTCATATACTAATGGGAATTTTAATTATAGAACTTGGCTTGTATATTCGGATGATGGGCTTCCTCAAATGCCCGAGGTCTTCATGAGCAAGCAAGTTGGATGCACACCCACTTAGTTTCAGTTTGAGCTTTCATACACTTATAGCTCTAGTGCATCCGTTGCATGGCAATTCCTACTCCTCGCATTGACATCAATTCAAGGGAATCTCCATAGCCCGTTGATTAGTCGTGTCGATGTGAGACTTTCTCCCTTTTTGTCTTCTCCACACAACCTCCATCATCATATTCTATTCCACTTGTAGTGCTATATCCATGGCTTGCGCTCATGTATTGTGTGAGGGTTGAAAAAGCTGAAGCGCGTTAAAAAGTACGAACCAATTTCTTGGCTGACACTGGGATTGGCATGAGGTGTACCTTGTGTTAAGAAAATGGAGCATGAAAGACTATATGATTTTGTACGGATAATGTTCTTTAGCATTGATATTTTGAAAGACATGATTGTTTGTTGGGATGCCTGAGTATTAAATTCTTTTATGTCAAAAGATAGACTATTTCTTTGAATCAATCGTGTCTTAATATTCATGCCATGATTAGATTACACGATCAAGATTATGCTAGGTAGCATTCCACATCAAAAATTATCTTTTTTATCATTTACCTACTCGAAGACGAGCAGGAATTAGCTTGGGGATGTTGATACGTCTCCGTCGTATCTATAATTTTTGATTGTTCCATGCCAATATTCTACAAATTTTACATACTTTTGGCAACTTTTTATACTATTTTTGGGACTAACATATTGATCTAGTGCCTAGTGCCAGTTTCTGTTTGTTGCATGTTTTTTGTTTCGCAGAAAATCCAGTCCAAACGGGATAAAACCTGGCGGAGATTTTTTTGGAATATATGTGATTTTTGGTAAGAAGAATCAACTCGAGACAATGCCCGAGGGGGCCACGAGGCAGGGGGCGCACCCCAGGGGGTCAGGCGTGCCCTGGGCCCTCGTGGCCACCCTGTAAGGCGGTTGGTGCCCTTCTTTCGCTGCAAGAAAGCTAATATCCGGATAGAGATCGTGTCCAAAATGTTGGAAATATGCCCTAGAGGCAATAATAAAAGGATTATTATTATATTTCCTTGTTCATGATAATTGTCTTTATTCATGCTATAATTGTATTATCCGGAAATCGTAATACACGTGTGAATACATAGACCATAATATGTCCCTAGTAAACCTCTAATTGACTAGCTCGTTGATCAATAGATAGTCATGGTTTCCTGACTATGGACATTAGATGTCGTTGAAAACGGGATCACATCATTAGGAGAATGATGTGATGGACAAGACCCAATCCTAAGCATAGCATAAGATCGTGTAGTTCGTTTTGCTAGAGCTTTTCCAATGTCAAGTATCTTTTCCTTAGACCATGAGATCGTGTAACTCCCGGATACCGTAGGAGTGCTTTGGGTGTATCAAATGTCACAACGTAACTGGGTGACTATAAAGGTGCACTACAGGTATCTCCGAAAGTGTCTGTTGGCTTGACATGGATCGAGACTAGGATTTGTCACTCCGTATGACGGAGAGGTATCTCTGGGCCCACTCGGTAATGCATCATCATAATGAGCTCAAAGTGACCAAGTGTCTGGTCATGGGATCATGCATTACTGTACGAGTAAAGTGACTTGTCGGTAACGAGACTGAACAAGGTATTGGGATACCGACGATCAAGTCTCGGGCAAGTAACATACCGATTGACAAAGGGAATTGTATACGGGGTTGCTTGAATCCTCGACATCGTGGTTCATCCGATGAGATCATCGAGGAGCATGTGGGAGCCAACATGGGTATCCAGATCCCGCTGTTGGTTATTGATCGGAGAGCAGTCTCGGTCATGTCTGCGTGTCTCCCGAACCCGTAGGGTCTACACACTTAAGGTTCAGTGACACTAGGGTTGTATGAATATGAGTATGCAGCAAAACGAAAGTTGTTCGGAGTCCCGGATGAGATCCCAGATGTCACGAGGAGTTCCAGAATGGTTCGGAGGTAAAGAATTATATATAGGAAGTGCAGTTTCGGCCACCGGGAAAGTTTCGGGGGTCATCGGTATTGTACCGGGACCACCGGAAGGGTCCCGGGGGTCCACCGGGTGGGGCCACCTATCCCGGAGGGCCCCGTGGGCTGAAGTGGGAGGGGAACCAGCCCCTGGTGGGCTGGTGCGCCCCCCTGGCCCCCCCTCTGCGCCTAGGGTTGGGAACCCTAGGGGAGGGGGCGCCTCCACTTGCCTTGGGGGGCACTCCACCCCCCTTGGCCGCCACCCCCCTAGAGATCCCATCTCTAGGGCCGGCGCCACCCCCTGGGGGCCTATATAAAGGAGGGGGGAGGGAGGGCAGCCGCACCCTGAAGTCTTGGCGCCTCCCTCTCCCCTGCTACACCTCTCCCTCTCGCAGAAGCTCGGCGAAGCTCTGCCGGAACTCTGCTGCATCCACCACCACGCCGTCGTGCTGCTGGATCTTCATCAACCTCTCCTTCCCCCTTGCTGGATCAAGAAGGAGGAGACGTCATCCACTCCGTACGTGTGTTGAACGCGGAGGTGTTATCCGTTCGGCACTTGTTCATCGGTGATTTGGATCACGACGAGTACGACTCCGTCAACCCCGTTCTCTTGAACGCTTCCCCTCGCGATCTACAAGGGTATGTAGATGCACTCCCCTCTCTCGTTGCTAGATTAACTCATAGATGGATCTTGGTGAACGTAGGAAAATTTCTATTTTATGCAACGTTCCCCAACAGTGGCATCATGAGCTAGGTCTATGCGTAGTTCTCTATTGCATGAGTAGAACACAATTTTGTTGTGGGTGTAGATGTTGTCAACTTTCTTGCCGCTACTAGTCTTATTTTGCTTCAGTGGTATTGTGGGATGAAGCGTCCCGGACCGAACTTACACGTACGCTTACGTGAGACAGGTTCCACCAACTGACATGCACCAGTTGCATAAGGTGGCTAGCGTGTGTCTGTCTCTCCCACTTTAGTTGGAGCGGATTTGATGAAAAGGGTCCTTATGAAGGGTAAATAGAAGTTGACAAATCACGTTGTGGCTTTTTCGTAGGTAAGAAAATGTTCTTGCTAGAACCCTATTGCAGCCACATAAAAGATGCAACAACAATTAGAGGACGTCTAACTTGTTTTTGCAGCAATTGCCTTGTGATGTGATATGGACAAAAGTTGTGATGAATGATGAATGATATATTGTGATGTATGAGATCATGTTCTTGTAATAGGAATCACGACTTGCATGTCGATGAGTATGACAACCGGCAGGAGCCATAGGAGTTGTCTTAATTATTGTATGACTTGCGTGTCAATGATTTAACGCCATGTAATTACTTTACTTTATTGCTAAACCTTTAGCCATAGTAGTAGAAGTAATAGTTGGCGAGAAACTTCATGGAGACACGATGATGGAGATGATGGAGATCATGGTGTCATGCCGGTGACGAAGATGATCATGGAGCCCCGAAGATGGATATCAAAGGAGCTATATGATATTGGCCATATCATGTCACTACTATATAATTGCATGTGATGTTTATTATGTTTATGCATCTTGTTTACTTAGAACGACGGTAGTAAATAAGATGATCCCTTATAATAATTTCAAGAAAGTGTTCCCCCTAACGGTGCGTCGTTGCTAAAGTTCGTCGTTTCGAAGCACCACGTGATGATCGGGTGTGATAGATTCTTACGTTCACATACAACGGGTGTAAGACAGTTTTACACATGCAAAAACACTTAGGGTTAACTTGACGAGCCTAGCATGTACAGACATGGCCTCGGAACACAGAGACCGAAAGGTCGAACATGAGTCGTACGGAAGATACGATCAACATGGAGATGTTCACCGATGATGACTAGTCTGTCTCACGTGATGATCGGACACGGCCTAGTCGACTCGGATCATGTAACACTTAGATGACTAGAGGGATGTCAAATCTGAGTGGGAGTTCATTAAATAATTTGATTAGATGAACTTAATTATCATGAACTTAGTCTAAAACCTTTGCAAATATGTCTTGTAGATCAAATGGCCAACGCTCATGTCAACATGAACTTCAACGCGTTCCTAGAGAAAACCAAGCTGAAAGATGATGCCAGCAACTATACGGACTGGGTCCGGAACCTGAGGATCATCCTCATAGCTGCCAAGAAAGCATATGTCCTAGAAGGACTGCTAGGTGAAGCACCCATCCCAGAGAACCAAGACGTTATGAACGCTTGGCAGTCACGTGCTGATGATTACTCCCTCATTCAGTGTGGCATGCTTTACAGCTTAGAACCGGCGCTCCAAAAGCGTTTTGAGCAACACGGAGCATATGAGATGTTCGAGGAGCTGAAAATGGTTTTTCAAGCTCATGCCCGGGTCGAGAGATATGAAGTCCCCGACAAGTTCTATAGTTGTAAGATGGAGGAAAATAGTTCTGTCAGTGAGCACATACTCAAAATGTCTGGGTTGCACAACCACCTGTCCCAGCTGGACATTAACCTCCCGGACAAGGCGGTCATTGACAGAATCCTTCAGTCGCTCACACCGAGGTACAAGAGCTTTGTGATGAACTACAATATGTAGGGGATGGTGAAAACCATTCCTGAAGTATTTTCAAGGCTGAAGTCGGCAGAGGTAGAAATCAAGAAAGAACATCAAGTGTTGATGGTCAATAAAACCACCAAGTTCAAGAAGGGCAAGGGTAAGAAGAACTTCAAGAAGGACGGCAAGGATGTTGCTGCGCCTGGTAAGCCAGTTGCCAGGAAGAAGTCAAAGAATGGACCCAAGCCTGAGACTGAGTGCTTTTATTGCAAAGGGAAGGGTCACTGAAAGCGGAACTGCCCGAAATACTTAGCGGACAAGAAGGCCGGCAACACTAAAGGTATATGTGATATACATGTAATTGATGTGTACCTTACCAGTACTCGTAGTAACTCCTGGGTATTTGATACCGGTGCCGTTGCTCATATTTGTAACTCACAGCAGGAGCTGCGGAATAAGCGGAGACTGGCGAAGGACGAGGTGACGATGCACATTGGGAATGGTTCCAAGGTCGATGTGATCGCCATCGGCATGCTGCCTCTACATTTACCCACGGGATTAGTTTTAAACCTCAATAATTGTTATTTAGTGCCAAGTTTGAGCATGAACATTGTATCTGGATCTCGTTTGATACGAGATGGCTACACATTTAAATCTGAGAATAATGGTTGTTCTATTTATATGAGAGATATGTTTTATGGTCATGCCCCGATGGTCAACGGTTTATTCTTAATGAATCTCGAACGTAATGTTACACATATTCATAGCGTGAATACCAAAGATGTAAAGTTGATAATGATAGTCCCACATACTTGTGCACTGCCCCCTTGGTCACATTGGTGTCAAGCGCATGAAGAAGCTCCATGCTGATGGACTTTTAGAGTCTCTCGATTATGAATCATTTGACACATGCGAACCATGCCTCATGGGCAAAATGACCAAGACTCCGTTCTCCGGAACAATGGAGCGAGCAACCAACCTATTGGAAATCATACATACCGATGTGTGCGGTCCAATGAGCATTGAGGCTCGCGGAGGATATCGTTATGTTCTCACTCTCACTGATGACTTGAGTAGATATGGGTACGTCTACTTGATGAAACACAAGTCTGAGACCTTTGAAAAGTTCAAGGAATTTTAGAATGAGGTAGAGAGTCAACGTGACCGAAAGATAAAGTTCCTACGATCAGATCGTGGAGGAGAATACTTAAGTCACGAATTTGGTACACACTTAAGGAAATGTGGAATCGTTTCACAACTCACACCGCCTGGAACACCTCAGCGTAACGGTGTGTCCGAACGTCGTAATCGCACTCTACTGGATATGGTGCGATCTATGATGTCTCTTACCAATTTACCGCTATCATTTTGGGGATACGCTCTAGAGATAGCTGCATTCACTTTAAATAGGGCACCGTCTAAATCCGTTGAGACGACACTGTATGAATTATGGTTTGGCAAGAAACCTAAGCTGTCGTTTCTAAAAGTTTGGGGATGCGATGCTTATGTCAAGAAACTTCAACCTGAAAAGCTCGAACCCAAGTCGGAAAAATGCGTCTTCATAGGATACCCTAAGGAAACCATTGGGTATACCTTCTACTTAAGATCCGAGGGCAAGATCTTTGTTGCCAAGAACGGATCCTTTCTGGAAAAAGAGTTTCTCTCGAAAGGAGTAAGTGGGAGGAAAGTAGAACTCGATGAAGTACTACCTCTTGAACCGGAAAGTAGTGCAGCTCAGGAAAATGTTCCTGTGGTGCCTACACCAACTGGAGAGGAAATTAATGATGATGATCAAGGTACTTCGGATCAAGTTGCTACTGAACTTCGTAGGTCCACAAGGACACGTTCCATACCAGAGTGGTATGGCAACCCTGTCCTGGAAATCATATTGTTAGACAACGGTGAACCTTTGAACTATGAAGAAGCGATGGCGGGCCCAGATTCCAACAAATAGCTTGAAGACATGCAATCTGAGATAGAATCCATGTATGAAGACAAAATATGGACTTTGACAGACTTACCCGATGATCGGCGAGCGATAGAAAACAAATGGATCTTTAAGAAGAAGACAGACGCGGATGGTAATATTACTATCTATAAAGCTCGACTTGTCGCTAAGGGTTATCGGCAAGTTCAAGGGGTTGACTACGATGAGACTTTCTCTCCCTCAGCGAAGCTGAAGTTCGTCTGAATCATGTTAGCAATTGCCGCATACTATGATTATGAGATATGGCAGATGGACGTCAAAACGGCATTCCTTAACGGGCATCTTAAGGAAGAACTGTATATGATGCAGCCGGAGGGTTTTGTCAATCCTAAGAATGCTAACAAAGTATGCAAGCTCCAGCGATCCATTTATGGGCTGGTGCAAGCATCTCGGAGTTGGAACATTCGCTTTGATGAGATGATCGAAGCGTTTGGGTTTATGCAGACTTATGGAGAAGCCTGCGTTTACAAGAAAGTGAGTGGGAGCTCTGTAGCATTTATCATATTATATGTAGATGACATACTTTTGATGGGAAATGATATAGAACTTTTGGACAGCATTAAGGCCTAATTGAATAAGTGTTTTTCAATGAAGGACCTTGGAGAAGCTGCTTACATATTTGGCATCAAGATCTATAGGGATAGATCGAGATGCCTCATAGGTCTTTCACAAAGCAGATACCTTGATAAGATTTTGAAGAAGTTCAAAATGGATCAGTCCAAGAAAGGGTTCTTGCCTGTATTGCAAGGTGTGAGATTGAGCTCGGCTCAATGCCCGACCACCGCAAAAGATAAAGAAGAGATGAGTGTCATCCCCTATGCTTCAGCCATAGGATCTATTATGTATGCCATGCTGTGTACCAGACCTGATGTAAACCTTGCCGTAAGTTTGGTAGGAAGGTACCAAAGTAATCCCAGCAAGGAACACTGGACAGCGGTCAAGAATATTCTGAAGTACCTAAAAAGGACAAAGGACATGTTTCTCGTTTATGGAGGTGACGAAGAGCTCGTCGTAAAGGGTTACGTTGACGCTAGCTTCGACACAGATCTGGATGACTCTAAGTCACAAACCGGATACGTGTATATGTTGAATGGTGGAGCAGTAAGCTGGTGCAGCTCCAAGTAGAGCGTCGTGGCGGGATCTACATGTGAAGCGGAGTACATGGCAGCCTCGGAGGCAGCGCATGAAGCAATTTGGGTGAAGGAGTTCATCACCGACCTAGGAGTCATACCCAATGCGTCAGGGCCGATCAAACTCTTCTGTGACAACACTGGAGCTATTGCCCTTGCCAAGGGGCCCAGGTTTCACAAGAAGACCAGGCACATCAAGCGTCGTTTCAACTCCATCCGTGAAAATGTTCAAGATGGAGACATAGATATTTGCAAAGTACATACGGATCTAAATGTCGAAGATCCGTTGACTAAACCTCTTTCGCGAGCAAAACATGATCAACACCATAACTCTATGGGTGTTCGATTCATCACAATGTAACTAGATTATTGACTCTAGTGCAAGTGGGAGACTGTTGGAAATATTCCCTAGAGGCAATAATAAAAGGATTATTATTATATTTCCTTGTTCATGATAATTGTCTTTATTCATGCTATAATTGTATTATCCGGAAATCGTAATACACGTGTGAATATATAGACCATAATATGTCCCTAGTAAGCCTCTAATTGACTAGCTCGTTGATCAAAAAATAGTCATGGTTTCCTAACTATGGACATTAGATGTCGTTGATAACGGGATCACATCATTAGGAGAATGATGTGATGGACAAGACCCAATCCTAAGCATAACACAAAATCGTGTAGTTCGTTTTGCTAGAGCTTTTCCAATGTCAAGTATCTTTTCCTTAGACCATTAGATCGTGTAACTCCTGGATACCGTAGGAGAGCTTTGGGTGTATCAAACATCACAACGTAACTGGGTGACTATAAAGGTGCACTACAGGTATCTCCGAAAGTGTCTGTTAGGTTGACACGGATCGAGACTGGGATTTGTCACTCCGTATGACGGAGAGGTATCTCTGGGCCCACTCAGTAATGCATCATCATAATGAACTCAAAGTGACCAAGTGTCTGGTCACGGGATCATGCATTACGGTACGAGTAAAGTGACTTGCCGGTAACGAGACTGAACGAGGTATTGGGATATCGATGATCAAGTCTCGGGCAAGTAACATACCGATTGACAAAGGGAATTGTATACGGGGTTGCTTGAATCCTCGACATCATGGTTTATCCGTTCAGATCATCGAGGAGCATGTGGGAGCCAACATGGGTATCCAGATCCCGCTGTTGGTTATTGATCGGAGAGCAGTCTCGGTCATGTCTGCGTGTCCCCCGAACCCATAGGGTCTACACACTTAAGGTTCGGTGACGCTAGGGTTGTATGAATATGAGTATGCAGCAAACCAAAAGTTGTTCGGAGTCCCGGATGAGATCCCGGACATCACGAGGAGTTCCGGAATGGTTCGGAGGTAATGAATTATATATAGGAAGTGCAGTTTTGGCCACCGGGAAAGTTTCGGGGGTCACCGGTATTGTACCGGGACCACCGGAAGGGTCCCGGGGGTCCACCGGGTGGGGCCACCTATCCTGGAGGGCCCCGTGGGCTGAAGTGGGAGGGGAACCAGCCCCTGGTGGGCTGGTGCGCCCCCCTGGGCCCTCCTCTGCGCCTAGGGTTGGGAACCCTAGGGGAGGGGGCGCCTCCACTTGCCTTGGGGGGCACTCCACCCTCCTTGGCCGCCCCCCTTGAGATCCCATCTCTAGGGCCGGCGCCCCCCCTGGGGGCCTATAAAAAGGAGGGGGGAGGGAGGGCAGCCTCACCCTGAAGTCTTGGCGCCTCCCTCTCCCCTGCTACACCTCTCCCTCTCGCAAAAGCTCGGCGAAGCTCTGCCGGAACTCTGTTGCATCCACCACCACACCGTCGTGCTGCTGGATCTTCATCAACCTCTCCTTCCCCCTTGATGGATCAAGAAGGAGGAGACATCATCCGCTCCGTACGTGTGTTGAACGCGGAGGTGCTGTCCGTTCGGCACTTTGTCATCGGTGATTTGGATCACGACGAGTACAACTCCATCAACCCCGTTCTCTTGAACGCTTCCGCTCGCGATCTACAAGGGTATGTAGATGCACTCCCCTCTCTCGTTGCTAGATGAACTCATATATGGATCTTGGTGAACGTAGGAAATTTTTTATTTTATGCAACGTTCCCCAACACAAAATTCAGCCCAATCGGAGTTATGGATCTCCCGGAATATAAGAAACGATGAAAGGCCAGAATCTGGAGGGTAGATGAACGCAGAAATAGAGAGAGACAGAGAGACAGATCCAATCTCAGAGGGGCTCTCGCCCCACCCATGCCATGGAAGCCAAGGACCAGAGGGGAAACCCTTCTCCCATCTAGGGAGAAGGTCAAGGAAGAAGAAGAAGAAGGGGGGCTCTCTCCCCCTCTCTCCCGGTGGCGCCGGAATGCCGCCGTGGCCATCATCGTGCGACGGCGATCTACACCAACACCTCCGTCATCTTCACCAACATCTTCATCACCTTCCCCCATCTATCTATAGCGGTCCACTCTCCCGCAACCCGCTGTACCCTCTACTTGAACATGGTGCTTTATGCTTCATATTATTATCCAATGATGTGTTGCCATCCTATGATGTCTAAGTAGATTTTCGTTGTCCTATCGGTAATTGGTGAATTGCTTTGATTGGTTCAATTTTCTTGTGGTTATGTTGCTGTCCTTTGGTACCCATCATATGAGCACGCGCGTGGATCACACCATAGGGTTAGTTGTATGTTGATAGGACTATGTATTGGAGGGCAAGAGTGACAGAAGCTTCAACCCAGCATAGAAATTGATGCATACGGGATTGAAGGTGAACCAATATATCTTAATGCTATGGTTGGGTTTTACCTTAATGAACGTTAGTAGTTGCGGATGCTTGCTAATAGTTCCAATCATAAGTGCATAGAATTCCAAGTTAGGGATGACATGCTAGCAGTGGCCTCTCCCACATAAAACTTGTTATCGGTCTAGTAACATAGTCAATTGCTTAGAGACAATTTCACAACTCCTACCACCACTTTTCCACACTCGCTATACTAACTTTATTGCTTCCTTACCTAAACAGCCCCTAGTTTTTATTTACGTGCTCTTTATATTCTTGCAAACCTATCCCGTTACACCCACAAAGTACTTCTAGTTTTATACTTGTTTTAGGTAAAGCGAACGTTAAGCATGCGTAGAGTTGTATTGGTGGTCGATAGAACTTGAGGGAATATTTGTTCTACCTTTAGCTCCTCGTTGGGTTCGACACTCTTACTTATTGAAAGAGGCTACAATTGATCCCCTATACTTGTGGGTTGTCAATACTCCAGAAGGCATCCCCTCTTTCTTCTAACGACCATCGGTAATTTTACTCGGAGCTATATTAATATTCATCACATATCATGAGTTTTGCTTGGAGCGTATTGTATTATATGAGTCTTTGCTTGTTTTGCTTCTTAGTTTGTCACAAGTATCCTTGCTGGACACACCTATCTGAGAGAGCCAAAATTATGCTATGATTTGTTAGAATTGCTCTTTGTGCTTCACTTAAATTTTTTGAGCTATGGAATTGCTCTAGTGCTTCACTTATATCTTTTTGAGAACGGTGTGCTTTAATATTTTTGAAGAAATACATGCTTCACTTAGTTTTATTTGATAGTTCATTTTTGAAGAAATTCTCTCATGCTTCACTTATATTATTTTGAGAGATGAAAATTTGTACGCTCATGTTCTTCACTTAAATTTGTTTGAGCTTATCAAAAGCAATTGTAACATATGAAATTAGTCCCAAAGTGATAGATATTCAAGAGGGATATAATAAAAACTTTCATGAGGATCATTGGACAAAATAAACTTGATTCTTTATAATAGTTTTGAGATATGATGATAGTAATATATCAGTCATGTTGGTGAGTAATTATGCTTTAGTTAGAATATTGGTGTTATGGTTTGTGATTCCCTATGCAAGCATGAAAGTCAATAGTTATGCAATGAAATTACATCCTATTTGTGGTTCATTATTTGGTGTTAGTTATGCTTAATGCTAGTTTATGAGAATTTTTATTTCTTGGTTGGTTGCTTCTCAATCTTTTTGCTAGCCTCCACATATACTAAGTAGAAATACTACTTGTGCATCCAAAATCCTTAAAACCAGTTTTTCCATATGAGTCCACCATACCTACCTATATGCGGTATTTTTGTGTCGTTCTAAGTAAATTTGTATGTGCCATCTATTATTTTCAAAATGAATTTCCTTTTTGTGTGCCTATACCGCTCATGAAGCGACATGGGGTGGCCAATATTTTCCATGCTAGATGTATTATTCTCAAGATGAGAGTTTGTTCACTTGTCATTGCACGAGAGTACGACGGTAATAGGGATGCCCAGTCCCAAAATGAAATTTACTTTATGTTGTCAAATAATAAATTCCTTGTAAAGTGTTGGTATGGACGGTAGCCGTGGATACGGCTAGCCGTGGAGTGTGAAAGTATGGTGGAAAAAGAATAAACTTTATTTTTTGTTTGGAAACCGCCTATGATATATCTAGCATGGAAAGTGTTGGGAATTAATCGGTCGTTTTCGTTGACGGGAAAAACACGCCTCTCAAAATATTTTCATTCTCTCAATTTAAGCTTTAAGCTCTGGCACCTCTACAAATCTCTGGTTCCCTCTGCGAAGGGCCTATCTATTTACTTTTATGCAATTTTTTTATTTGAGTCTCCATATTCTCTTATAAAGCACCAACTAGGGAGCATTATGATCGTACTTGAACATTGGATGTAGCTAATATCTGATGAGCAGGGGGGCTAGGGTCAGCGAGAGAAGCAGCAGCAGAGCGACAGGAGCTAGATGCTGATGTGGTGCAATACGCATGCTCTGGCCGCACTCTATGCACGAACGCAACATGTTCGACCAAATGCCAAGGTACCCTAGGGTGGTCCAATGTATCTAATATTTGGTATCGTGGCAAAACGTAGTCTGGTAGGAGTAATGGACATGGTGGTTTGGTCAAATGATCTGGTTCCATTCACAAATCAGGAGTTGCAAAAAATTTGTTAGGCCCACAAGGTGTTTGACAAAATGCAAGGGATATTTAGAAAATTGTTTTGGTTTTGAGACTTGGCAGAATGATGTCTCATTGGGTGGTAAGGATGATGGGAAGGTTGTATGGACAGATTGAATAACTTGCAAGTGCAAGTTTTGGTGGAATTCACTTCTGGACCGAAACTCCAGGGAACTATTTGATGGACTTCCAAATAGAAAATAGGCTAATATTCTGGACTTACGGATTTGGTTGGAAGGACTATGAGCTGGAAAGATTTTGAAATTATTTGGGGCAAGGAAAAATAGGGTTGTAGTTATAACTTAAGGATGGGACAGAAATGAAAAGGGAATGGTTTGCTCAAAAGTTTCAAAAGACCATGATGTAATTTTGCGTGAAAGTGATCTATAAGCATGAGAGGACCTCTCCATTTGTGGAGTTTCAAAATAATTATTTGAAATAGTTTTAGTCCAACATGAGCGTTTCAAAGTATGAAAATGCTATTAAAAGAATTATGTTGGGCAGATTTTATTATGAAAATATTTCCTACTGAATTTTAAATGGTGAATGAAATTATTAAGAAAAACTTTCAAACACATAATATTTTTCAAAAAAATTGCTATATGGAGGGAAGGATTTTGGTAAACAGAAAACACAAAATATTTCTAAAATTAATAAAAGACCTAGTATAATTCAAAATTTTATTTCTCTCAAAATATACTTAATAAGAACATGGTTAAAAATTTGGGGTGTTACAGTGCCTAGCGATGGACCCCATTCCACTAATAAAACACCACATCCTAGTAATTGAGGGCCACACTTTTCATTGCATCTTACTGACAAATATGCAACTACCTCCCCTAATAAAACACCACATACGTGCAGTTGGGTGATACGTCTCCAACGTATCTATAATTTTTTATTGTTCCATGCTATTATATTGTCTATTTTGGATGTTTTATATGCATTAATATGTTGTTTTATATTATTTTTGGGACTAACCTATTAACCTAGAGCCCAATTATAGTTCCTGTTTTTCCCTGTTTTTGAGTTTCGTAGAAAAGGAATACCAAACGGAGTCCAAGCGGAATAAAACCTTCACGATGATTTTTCTTGGACCAGAAGACAACCAGGAGACTTGGAGATGAATTCGGAGGAGCCACGAGGCGACCACAAGGACGGAGGGCACGCCCCCCACCCTTGTGGCCCCCCGTGTACCTCCTAACCTAATTCTTTCACCTATGTATTCCCAAATATCCACAAACCACCAGAGGCATCCACAAAAACACTTTTCCACCACCGCAACCTTATGTACCCATGAGATCCCATCTAGGGACCTTTTCTGGCACCCTGCCGGAGGGGGATTCGATCACGGAGGGCTTCTACATCAACTCTATTGCCCTTTCGATGAAGCGTGAGTAGTTTACCACAAACCTATAGGTCCATAGCTAGTAGCTAGATGGATACTTCTCTCTCTTTGATTCTCAATACCATGTTCTCCTTGATGTCCGTGGAGATCTATTCGATGTAATACTTTTTTGCGGTGTGTTTGCCAAGATCCGATGAATTGTGGATTTATGATCAGCTTATCTATGAATATTATTTGAATCTTCTCTAAATTCTTTTATGCATGATTTGATATCTTTGTAATTCTCTTAGAACTATTGGTTTGGTTTGGATAACTAGATTGGTTTTTCTTGCAATGGGAGAAGTGCTTAGCTTTGGGTTCAATCTTGTTGTGTCCTTTCTCAGTGACAGTAGGAGCAGCAAGGCACGTATTGTATTGTTGCCATCGAGGATAAAAAGATGGGGTTTTCATCATATTGCTTGAGTTAATTCCTCTACATCATGTCATCTTGCTTAATGTGTTACTCCGTTCTTTATGAACTTAATACTCTAGGTGCATGCTGGATAGCGGTCGATGTGTGGAGTAATAGTAGTAGATGCAGAATCGTTTCGGTCTACTTGACACGGACGTGATGCCTATATTCATGATCACTGACTTAGATATCGTCATAACTTTGCGCTTTTCTATCAATTGCTCGGTAGTAATTTGTTCACCCATCATACTATTTTCTATCTTGAGAGAAGCCTCTCGTGAAACCTATGGCCCTTGGGTCTATTTTCCATCATATTAGTTTCCGATCTACTATTTTTGCAATCTTTTACTTTTTGATTTATAAACCAAATATACCAAAAATATTTACTTTACTGTTTAGTTATCTCTATCAGTTCTCACTTTTGCAAATAACCGTGAAGGGATTGGCAACCCCTTTATCGTGTTGGGTGCAAGTTGTTTGATTGTTTGTGCAGGTATTATGTGATTTGTGTGTTGTCTCCTACTGGATTGATACCTTGGTTCTCAAACTGAGGGAAATACCTATCTCTACTTTGCTGCATCACCCTTTCCTCTTCAAGGGAAAAACCAACACAAGATCAAGAAGTAGCAGGAAGAATTTCTAGCGTCGTTGCCGGGGATCTCTACGCCAAGTCAAGAAATACCAAGTACCCATCATAAACTCTCATCTCTTCCATTACATTATTCTCCATTTGCCTCTCGTTTTCCTCTCCCCCACTTCTAAAACAATTTTCGAAAATATTTGCCTTCTTCTTCGCCCTTCTTTCGTTCGTCTTTTTCCGTTTGCCCTTATGTCTTACTTGGATTGTTTGCTCGTTTGCTTGGTATAATTGTGTGTTTATTGAAAATAATAAACAAAGTTTATGGATCCACTTATAGTTTTCTACTTGAATCATCTTCGACCATATGTGCTCGTGCTGAAACCCCAACTAGTTTAGTTGAGGGAAAATCTTTAGATGAGCATGCTCATTTTGTGCATCATCGTTTGTCTGAAAAAGGGAAGCTCTTATGGAATCAAATAAATTGTTTGCTATGCTATGCCTGGAATCTTTGTGACATTTTTTATTTTACTTGTTGTTCCAAGAACCCTAAAAAACACCTTCCCTACCTATGTGAGTTTAATGATAATGAAATCTTATCTTCTTATGAAAAGGGTGTTTATAGTTACTATGATATCGAACAAATTGAAGAGTTTGTTGCTTTTAAGAGTGCTTATGAAGTTGCTTCTTCGATTGAAAAGTATGATATTACTCTCTACAAATCTATTTTTTTGACATACTTAGATATTGCTATGAAAACTATGCTCATAATGCCTATGTTAAGGAATTTATTGAGAGAATGACTGTTGCTTTGGAAGAGAATAATGATATGCATGAATCTATAGATAATTATGATTTCGATGATTTGATTGAAATATCCCTTGATGAACATGATACTTCCTATTCTTATGGTCATGATGCCAATATTTATGGAAATGAATTTGCTATAGTCCCTTATGTTAAACATGAGATTGTTGCTATTGCACCCATACTTGATAGTTCCATGAATCAAAAGCATGATTGCAATGATGTTATTATAGATTCTATTAATGTCAATTGTACCAATAATATGCAAAACCCCAAGCTCGGGGATGCTAGTTTTTCTATGTCCGCTACCTATTGCAATGATCATGATTGGGGTGATTCTTCTTATGATCTTGAAAATTTATTTAAGCCCCGTGATGAATATGAGATTGATAATAGTGTTTGCAATAATATTGACAGTGGGTTTGGAAGAGTGTCAACTTTAGGTTCCACATATTTCGAGGATACTCAATCTTATGAATTTTTTTGCTAAAAGTGGGTTTGGAGAGGTTATGACTTTAGTTAATGTTAATCCCACTATTTTGGAAGAGTATAAACTTCGCATGCATGTGGACCGTGTTGAGAATATGTTATGTGATAGCTATTTTGTTGAATTTTCTTATGATCCTACATGTAATTATTATGAGAGAGGAAAATATGGTTGTAGAACTTTCATGTTAATAAATTACCTCACTTCATGTTGAGATTGCTATCGTCTCTTTCTTCTTCCTTGCATATGCTAGCTTTTGCTTCTCTTGATAACTTGTTTGCTTATAAAATCCCTATGCATAGGAATTATGTCAGACTTAGATGTGTTCATCACGTGCTATATGATGCTCTCTTTGTGCTTCAATTCTTGTCTTTCATGTGAGCATCATCGAAATTTTCAATGCCTAGCTAGGGCCGTTAAACAATAGCGCTTGTTGGGTGGCAACCCAATTTTATTTTTGTTCTTTTCTTTTTGCTACTATTTTGCAATAAATAATTCATCTAGCCTCTGGTTAGATGTGGTTTTGTATTTTAGTTAGTGTTTGTGCCAAGTAAGACCTTTGGGATGGCTTACGGTGATAGTTGTTTTGATCTTGCTGAAAATGAAAAACTTTTGCACCCAGGAAAATAATTTTCATAATTCACAAAAGCGTGATTTTGATCTGATTCTTTTTTCAAAAGATTGGTACATAAATTACCCAGGTTGTCCTAATTTTTCAGAATTTTTGGAGTTACAGAAGTATTCGAGAGTTACAGATTACTACCGACTGTTCTCTTTTTGACAGATTCTGTTTTCTTTG
>NC_041381.1:485031519-485069470 GCF_002162155.2 Triticum dicoccoides | reverse complement strand
CATGTATAAGTTGGAATACAGTAGATATTACACCAATATAAATAAATAATGAGTTCACAAAAGTACCAAAAATGGTGATTTTTTTATACTAACGGAGCTTATGAGATTTTTTGTTTAGTTTTGTGTTGTGAAGTTTTCAAGTTTTGGGTAAGGATTTGATGGCTATGGAATAAAGAGTGTAAAGAGCCTAAGATCGGGGATGCCCAAGGCATCCCACGGTAATATTCAAGGACAACCAAGAGCCTAAGCTTGGGGATGCCCCGGAAGGTATCCCCTCTTTCGTCTTCGTCTATCGGTAACTTTACTTGAGGCTATATTTTTATTCACCACATGATATGTGTTTTGCTTGGAGCGTCTTGTATGATTTGAGTCTTTTATTTTTAGTTTGCCACTATCATCCTTGTTGTACACACCTTTTGAGAGGGACACGCATGAATTGTAATTTATTAGAATACTCTATGAGCTTCACTTATATCTTTTGAGCTAGGCAATTTTGCTCTAGTGCTTCACTTATATCTTTTTAGAGCACGACAGTGGTTTTATTTTATAGAAATTGTTGAACTCTCTTGCTTCACTTATATTATTTTGAGAGTCTTTAAATAGCATGGTAATTTTCTTTGGCTATAAATTTCGTCCTAATATGATAGGCATCCAAGAGGGATATAATAAAAAGTTTCATATAAAGTGCATTGAATACTATGAGAAGTTTGATTCCTTATGATTGTTTTGAGATATGAGGATGGTGATATTAGAGTTATGCGAGTAAGTAATTGTGAATTTGAGAAATACTTGCGTTAAAGTTTGTGATTCCCGTAGCATGCACATATGGTGAACCGTTATGTGATGAAGTCGGAGCATGATTTATGTATTGATTGTCTTCCTTATGAGTGGCGGTCGGGGATGAGCGATGATCTTTTCCTACTAATCTATTCCCCTAGGAGCATGCGCGTAGTACTTCGTTTTGATAACTAATAGATTTTTGCAATAAGTATGTGAGTTCTTTATGACTAATGTTGAGTCCGTGGATTATACGCACTCTAACCCTTCCACCATTGCTAGCCTCTTTAATGCCGCGCAACTTTCGTCGGTATCATAAACCCACCATATACCTTCCTCAAAACACCCACCATACCTACCTATTATGGCATTTCCATAGCCATTCCAAGATATATTGCCATGCAACTTTCCACCGTTCGGTTTATCATCATGACACACATTACTATTGTCATATTGCTTTGCATGATCATGTAGTTGACATCGTATTTGTGGCAAAGCCACAGTTCATAATTCTTTCATAAATGTCACTCTTGATTCATTGCACACCCCGGTACACCGCTGGAGGCATTCATATAGAGTCATATTTTGTTCTAAGTATCGAGTTGTAATTCTTGAGTTACGTAAATAAAAGTGTGATTGTCGGGGATATACCCCGCGGTATAAACCGCCGGATGTATGACCCGGCTAGATTTTGGCGATTCACTGGCGACCTACTTGGACATGGCGGTTTATGATTCATTGGTAATCCGGCAGGCAGGTCAGAGGAGCGACAAGATCCAGTGACCCAACGGGCGGTTTATGGAAGGCCGGATCACGCTATGGTGGGCCGGTTTAAGAGAAAAGGAATATTTACCTTACAAAGAGTTAAGACCAGGACTTGTATCCGGTTTGTATTAGAGATAGATTAGTCCTTATCCTAATAGGACTCCACATGTAACCCGTCCCTTCAACATATATAAGGAGGGGCAGGGCTCCCCAAAGAGGGACGAGTTAGAAGGGACAAGCTACAAACAAGAAGAAACAATCTTAGGGCTAGACACAATTAGAGGAGAGCCGGTTTACGGCGACTCCCTCGTGATGATAATGAGACCTAGCCTCAAACAGCATGTAGGGTTTTTACCGGATGATGTTTCCCGGGGCCCGAAGCTGTCTAAACCCTTGTCTGCGTGTTGATCCGCCCTGCGTCTCTCGTCCCACTCAACCCCTCTCAAGCTACCACATAGATGCGTTGGCCTCGCGACTAAGTCCTGACACTAAGGACATCTGCCGTGACAAATCCACGACAGTTGGCGCCCACCGTGGGGCCTGCGCACGGTGGTGTTGAGTTCTTGGAGGGATTCTTCCTAGGGTTTCAAAAAGTTCGTGGTTGTCAGATGAAGCAGAGCCGGATTGTGTCTATGTGCATCGTAACATACCACCAAGCGAATCCGTCATGGCCGGATCACTTTCCGCTGCACCATCGTAAGAAGCCAAGGGTAGAAGGGATTCTATCAACTGCAGCACAGGTGATTTACCTACGGCGTTGCAAGTAATCGAGAAATTTTGGAGCCGATCGATCGGCTGGCCGCTGCCTTCGCGTCCTATATGCAGCACTAGAGATTGATCCGAGACTACCTCTTAATCCGCCAAGTTTCCACTGCTACTCCGCGTCCACAAGTTCCAGGCTGTGGAAAATCAACCGTCCATTGCTACCTTTTTTCCGATGTGAAGAATAGTTAAATCTGAAAAATCAACTAGTACTTGCACTAGTACGTGTTACAAGAGCAGCAGCCGAGTCAGAAGTCCAAGAATAGTACTGCTCCACGTCCACAAAATCCAAGACTAGTACTACTCCACGTCACAAGTTCAAGACTAGTACTACTTCTATTCGAGTGCTAATAGATCAGATTACTACCTCCATCCGAGGCAGAAGATTCCAAGAGCGGCCACCGGATCATCATCAGGACCGATGCAATCATGGACCAAGATTGCTGCGCCCGAAAAAAAAGGGGAAGGAAATCCACGACAGTTGACCCAAAGAGGGACGTGGGGCACGGACTCAGTTTGGCCTCGCTGGCTTAACGTAGGACCTGGAATCGGTTTCGCCTCGATAGCCACCGCACCGGCCTCGTTTCCACCTCTGCCGCACGCAGTCTTGAGTCGCCGCCTCCATGGCTGGCTTCGCCTCGCCCTCGCGGAGTCCCTAGGCCCAGCTCGCATCCGCCGCGGTTGACCCGGCCCTTCAAGAGCTAGAAGTGGCCCGCGTAAGTACAGGTACCCTTGGTGTACGAGGTCAGTGGTCACCGGTGAACCGGCCAGAAGCCAGTAGCACCAGGATCGCGTGTGCATGTCTGTTGTACTACCATTACTACCTCAACCAAGGCACACGTCTCATCCCCCAAGGAAAAAAGAAAAGAAAACCGTGAAGAAGCAATCAAAGTACTCAAAGTTACTGCCTACGGACGTAATCAGGTGCACTCGTCTCCGTTAAATTGCTCTACGTATTAAATTTGCATTATAGAAAACATATGTGGTCTGCTCGTGCTATTTTATGCTCGTAGATATATTCAGCTCAAGAGTTTTTGCTGGCGTTTTTTATTGCGTCGTTTCCAACGATCTTCCGAGTCGCCGCTTTGCTGGCCCTACAGCACTAAAACCACCGGCTGCTATCACCAGATCCGCTCGTTCGCGGGTTCTACTCCGCTGCGCTGGAACCGTCGCGTTTAAACCGCTGGTGTCAGGGGAACGCCAGCTTCAAAGTCCTGAGGGAATCAGTGCCGCTGCTACTGTTTCCTACAGTGGGGGCTAATTAAATCCAAAGAAACAAAGTGTTAATTGCAGACGAAGGCTGGTGCTGATTATTGTCTAATCCGGCCGCAGAGATCTAAGGAATAAACCAACATGACTAGTGCTGGTACTCCGTATTGGGCTGATTTTCTTCAGAGATCAGTTTGCGTAAATTGGATGGAATACACATATGTGGAGACCAGCTACGCGCTAATGGCTACGCCCACATGCGTCCAAAAAATAAATCAGGTGTTATTTTCCTTATACATTCTCTTAGTATACTTTAATTACTCTGAGCACAACTACTCTGCTCTATGGTATTTTTTATATGCAGGAGAATTATTCATTACAAAGTGGTATTATACTGTGGAGATGGAGGCACGCCGACATCGTTCGGCACAGGTGGTTGTTGTTATTCAACAAACTCCCACACTGGCTTACAACGCCGTGGCCGTCTCTCGCGACCGCACCGGCTTATAACGTCACAGACGACTTGCCCGTCCACTCTCGCGGCCGGTTCACGCGTTCGCCCTGGCTTACAACGCGGAGGATAACTTGCCCGTCTGCACCGGCTTACAACGCCACGGCCGGTTCATCTGTCTATGCCGCCTCTGATGTTACAGTCGTCTTTACCGTCCGTCTCTCACGGCCTGGTCTACATCAACATACCAGGCCGCACATGTCTGCATGAGCAAGTCACAGCTTGGGTAGCCCGGTTTTCTTTCAAATTGGAGGCAAATTATCATATACTATCAACCGTCGTTTGCACTGGGTGGCTCAATGGGCAGGCGCACAAGTCACCGCCACTACAGTTTTGGTTAAATTCAAATAGCCAGTTGGAAGGAACTATTGGCCGAGTTGCTGACACAGCTCATACGGGATCATTTATAACCTGCCGCAGTCACCTCAACCTTCTGTGGATTCACATCATGCTATCAACACCAATATATACAAGTTATGCCGGTTTATATGACGGTCAAATATGGAGAGTTTCAAGCCAACTCCTCGAGTCACCTTGAGACTCGGGGGCTACGATGACATGACTCAGCAAATCTTGCCAGTTTCAGCAAATTTAAGAACCCCATGACGATGGAGGGAAAGATAACCCGGTCCTGGAGGCTACTGTTATTTGAAGGCCGTCAGAAAATTTCTGGCTTAGAAAGTATATGACAGTTACAAAATCCCGTCTCAATGAAGAAGTTCCAGGTCATCAGAAAGGATTCCGGTTTAAAATCCGGTTCAAGGGAAGTCAGTCTCACTGAAGCTCTCAAATATCCGGTTTACGATTCGGTTCAAGGGAAATCTGTTCTCCCACAAAGCTCTGAAGCTCTCAAATCTGGTTTGAAAATGTCCGGTTCAAAAAGAAATTAACTTCTCGCAAGTTCGAGTTTGAAAGGCCATCAGAAAATTTCCGGCTGAAAACGAAGATTCTGGTTTGCAATCTGGTTTAAGGAAAATTTGTTTTCCCACAAAGCTTTGAAGCTCTCAATACCCAGTTCAAAATTCCGGTTCAAGAAGAATTTATCTCTTGCAAAAAGGTTAAAAATTACCAAAGAGGACCTGCTGCCATGATGCGCGGTTCAAACATGGGTATCCTACCTTATTGGCCTAACATATTATTGATCACATGGGGGCTTCTGCTTCATAAAGCGGGGTCTCTGTCTTTCTCATCATGCGAGGTTACACGGAGTGGTTCTGTTTAAAGCGGCCTCCGGTTTACCCGTTGACATTTGTTTTTTATATATCACTGGGGGCCTTGGTCGTGTCCGAACCAACGAACACCCTTTGATAGGCGACAGCCACCAGATCATTTGGGGACTTGGTCAAGTCTGAACCAGTCACGCCTCTTGGTCGGCCTAAGGCCACAAAATCACTTGGGGGCATGGTCGGGCCCGAACCATTGCCACGCCTCTTGATCTGGCATATATGCCACGAGTCATTTGGGGACCTGGCTGACTTGAATCATTGTCACTCCTATTGGGGGCCTTGATCCTGTCCGACCATGGTAATACCATCTGAACAGCTCAGTATAGCATATTTTTGCAAATGGTTTTTATCATTACTTTTGCTTCCATGTTGTTTTCATGGTTTGTTCGTTTCTTTGCTTTTGTTGGATTTCTCTTATGTCAACAAGCATATTTTTTCTGGTTCAACTATCAATTACAAATTGACGGAACACGGTCAAGTCTTAATCTGGAGGCCATCTGCCCGGTTTGATTTTCTGTTACCATCCTATTATGGAGTAAACCGGTGTTTATCAACCCGGCTTGACTTTCAATTACAAGTTGTCAATACAGGATCAAGTTATAGTCCGGAGACTATCAGCCTGGTCTGGTTTGACTACGAGTCACCAGTATTATATATGGTTAAACCGGTGTTTATCACAACCCGATACGGTTTATCATCAACCGGCACAGTATGAAAGGAGTTATCATTATTCAAGATTGGGGTTATCACTCTTACTACAAAAAATTGGTACACCAATGATGTGATTCAATATCACAGGTATGATATATTTCATTGATTATTCTTAAGTGCAGCTTTGGTTATAAACCTGGGTTATATGTTGGGCATTATGACCCGTCCGGCGGTAAACCGCCAGGACACTTTAAACTTGTTGTATGCA
Organism: Triticum dicoccoides; assembly: GCF_002162155.2. Classification (NCBI taxonomy): domain Eukaryota; kingdom Viridiplantae; phylum Streptophyta; class Magnoliopsida; order Poales; family Poaceae; genus Triticum; species Triticum dicoccoides. Next base: position 485,063,301 of record NC_041381.1, on the reverse strand, counting down.
GAGACAGGTTGAATAAAGCATGATGATAAATTATCCGGTGTTTATTAAACCGGCCTGGCTTTAAGACGATAAGTCGCCAGTATATGATAGGAAATTATCCGGAGTTTATTAAACTGGCCTGGCTTTGGACTATACATCGCCAGTATATATTTGGATTGCGCCATTGGAATCATGCGCTTATAAATGATTGGGTTATATTATTCAAATAGCCAAATTTGGCTGAATTTTCATTATGATATTGGATGAATTTTTCATACCGGATTATATTATCTTGAATAGCCAACATGGCTGGATTTTTATGGTTATTAGTAACCGGTATTATTGAGTTTTCAAAGTCGCTTTAGTACAACGGTTATTATTTTATCGATGAATATGATTTATTCTGCAATGGAAGGAATAGTCCCGAGTCGCTGCGGGCTTACGACCCAACACTTGGGGGCTACATTATTCAAATTGAGATTACATGCAAGTCTCATGTCGCTGCAAGCATGCACCATGACACTTGGGGGCTAATGCAAAGTCATTCTTTGTTCATCTTATTGAAGACCCGACTCATCACATTATAATGAGCCGGCCCTTGGGGGCTACCAATTGCTCCTATCAACAGTTCAAGGTACAAAGCTTTTTATCCATTATATTGCAAGGTCCACTGCTCAGTTGGTAAAGCACAAGACTCTTAACCTTGTGGACGTAGATTCAAGTCCCATGATGAGGGTTACATCATATGGTGTTATTTTTATTGAAGTATATATCAAGTCCCAGCTCAATATTATCTTACTGAGCCGGCCCTTGGGGGCTACACATCATTGCTCAAATCTACATGATTATACCTACAAAGTCCCTGCTCATTATTGCATAATGACCCGGCTTTTGGGGGCTACACTGGTTGAAGTTTTTATGAGTATAAGACAATTACAAGTCCCAGGTTGCTGCAAGCATGACAACCCGGCACTTGGGGGCTACATAGTATGGAGTATTCAGTTTTTACTAGTCACTGGGATGAACAACATGGATTTCTTCTTAAGTGGCAGTATTTATATTGAAGCAAGTCTTAAGCCATCACTTTGTTCTGTTCAAGACTTGGGGGCTACAGGTATTATGTTATTATCGAAGAACTATTATCAAATTCTCTGTTTTGAGCAAACTGGATTAACCCGGCGTCACAAATCATTATGACCCTGTGTCTGTAACCCGGCGTCATCAATAATCATGAACCGGCATTAGCAACAATCATGAACCGGTGTTGGCAACAATCATGACCCGGAATTATCAGTTTTTATAACTAGACAATGGTGGTAATCATAAACCGGCAAGTTTTACATCTTCAAGCCGGCTGGATATCAGTTGAATATTTCAGAGACTAATATTTTTGTCAAGTCAAAGCATTGAAGGCCGATTCAAATGGATTCTTTATTTACAAATATCTTCTGCAAGCAAATTGATTATGAAGATGGTTATTAACTTGGAAGGAAGAAATGACAAGGATTTAAGGATGATCAAGTGCCGGCTTACAAGTATATTTAAACCGGAGCACAACCTGACAAATTTGTTCTTGTTGCAGATCAGTTTAACATGGATGAATCCAAATTAAACTGGGGGCTAATGTCGGGGATATACCCCGCAGTATAAACCGCCGGATATATGACCCGGCTAGAGTTTGGCGATTCACTGGCGACCTACTTGGACATGGCGGTTTACGATTCATTGGTGATCCGGCAGGCAGGTCAGAGGAGCGACAAGACCCAGTGACCCAACGGGCGGTTTATGGAAGGCCGGATCACTCTATGGTGGGCCGGTTTAAGAGGAAAGGAATATTTACCTTACAAAGAGTTAAGACCAGGACTTGTATCCGGTTTGTATTAGAGATAGATTAGTCCTTATCCTAATAGGACTCCACATGTAACCCGCCCCTTCAACATATATAAGGAGGGGCAGGGCTCCCCAAAGAGGGACGAGTTAGAAGGGACAAGCTACAAACAAGAAGAAACAATCTTAGGGCTAGACACAATTAGAGGAGAGCCGGTTTACGGCGACTCCCTCGTGATGATAATGAGACCTAGCCTCAAACAGCATGTAGGGTTTTTACCGGATGATGTTTCCCGGGGCCCGAAGCTGTCTAAACCCTTGTCTGCTTGTTGATCCGCCCTACTCTCTCGTCCCACTCAACCCCTCTCAAGCTACCACATAGATGCGTTGGCCTCGCGACTAAGTCCTGACACTAAGGACATCTGCCGTGACAAATCCACGACAGTGATGATCATCATTATTAGAGCATTGTCCCATGTGAGGAAAGGATGATGGAGACTATGATTCCCCCATAAGTCGGGATGAGACTCCGGACGAAAAAAAGAGGCCAAAAAAATGAGACAAGGCCCAAATAAAAAAATGAGAGAAAAGAGAGAAAGGGCAATGCTACTATCCTTTTACCACACTTGTGCTTCAAAGTAGCATGATGATCTTCATTATAGAGAGTCTCCTATGTTGTCACTTTCAAGTACTAGTGGGAATTTTTCATTATAGAACTTGGCTTGTATATTCCAATAATGGGCTTCCTCAAATTGCCCTAGGTCTTCGTGAGCAAGTGAGTTGAATGCACGCCCACTTGGTTTCTTTTTGAGCTTTCATGAACTTATAGCTCTAGTGCATCCGTTGCGTGGCAATCCCTACTCACTCACATTGATATCTATTGATGGGCATCTACATAGGCCGTTGATATGCCTAGTGAAAGGAATATGCCCTAGAGGCAATAATAAAATTATTGTTTATTTCCTTATTTCATGATAAATGTTTATTATTCATGTTAGAATTGTATTAACCGGAAACTTGATACATGTGTGAATACATAGACAAAAAGAGTGTCACTAGTATGCCTTACTTGACTAGCTCGTTGAATCAAAGATGGTTAAGTTTCCTAACCATAGACATGAGTTGTCATTTGATTAGCAAGATCACATCATTAGAGAATGATGTGATTGACTTGACCCATTCCGTTAGCTTAGCACTTGATTGTTTAGTATGTTGCTATTGCTTTCTACTTGACTTATACATGTTCCTATGACTATGAGATCATGCAACTCCCGAATACCGGACGAACGCTTTGTGTGCTACCAAACGTCACAATGTAACTGGGTGATTATAAAGGTGCTCTACAGGTGTCTCCGATGGTACTTGTTGAGTTGGCATAGATCGAGATTAGGATTTGTCACTTCGATTGTCGGAGAGCTATCTCTGAGCCCTCTCGGTAATGCACATCACTATAAGCCTTGCAAGCAATGGAACTAATGAGTTAGTTGCGGGATGATGCATTACAGAACGAGTAAAGAGACTTGCCGATAACGAGATTGAGCTAGGTATTGAGATACCGACGATCGAATCTCGGGCAAGTAACATACCGATGACAAAGGGAATAACGTATGCTGTTATGCGGTTTGACCGATAGAGATCTTCGTAGAATATGTGGGAGCCAATATGAGCATCCAGGTTCTGCTATTCGTTATTGACTGGAGACGTGTCTCAGTCATGTCTACATAGTTCTCAAACCCATAGGGTCCCCACGCTTAAAGTTCCGTGACAATCGGTATTATGAGTTTATGTGATTTGATGTACCGAAGGTAGTTCGGAGTCCCGGATGAGATCGGGGACATGACAAGGAGTCTCAAAATGGTCGAGACGTAAAGATCGATAAATTGGACGACTATATTCGGACATCGGAAAGGTTCCGAGTGATTCCAGTATTTTTCAGGGTACAGGGGAGTGACGGGAATACGAGGAAGAAGTAATGGGCCTCATGGCCAAGTGGTGGAAGAGAGGAGGCCGCGCGGCCCCCCTAGCCCAAACCGAATTGGACTAGAGGGCCGACCCCCCTTTCCTTTTTTTTCACCCTCTCCTTCCTTCTCCCTCTCATCCTTCCTTTCCTCCTCCTAGTAGGAGTAGAAAAGGGGAGTCCTACTCCTACTAGGAGGAGGACTCCTCCTCCTGGGGCGCCCTTGATATGTCTCCAATGTATCTATAATTTTTTATTGTTCCATGCTATTATATTACCCGTTTTGGATGTTTATGGGCTTTATTTTACACATTTACATCATTTTCGGGACTAACCTACTAACCGGAGGCCCAGACCGTATTGCTGTTTTCTTGCCTATTTCAGTATTTCAAAGAAAAGGAATATCAAACGGAGTCCAAACGGAATGAAACCTTCGGGAGCGTGATTTTTGGAATGAACATGATCCAGAGGACTTGGAGTGCAAGTCAAGAAGCAGTCGAGGCGGCCACGAGGGTGGAGGGCGCGCTCACTCCTACAGGGCGCGCCCCCTATCTCGTGGGCCCCTCGGGCGGCCACCGACCTACTTCTTCCTCCTATATATACCCACGTACCCCGAAAACATCAGGGGAGCCAACGAAAAACAAATTCCACCACCGTAACCTTCTGTATCTGCGAGATCCCATCTTGGAGCCTTCGCCAGCGCTCCGCCGGAGGGGGAATCGACCATGGAGGGCCTCTACATCAACACCATAGCCCCTCCGATGAGTTGTGAGTAGTTTACCACAGACCTTCGGGTCCATAGTTATTAGCTAGATGACTTCTTCTCTCCTTTTGGATCTCAATACCATGTTCTCCTCGATCTTCTTGGAGATCTATTCGATGTAACTCTTTTTCCGGTGTGTTTGTCAAGATCCGATGAATTGTGGGTTTATGATCAAGTTTATCTATGAGAAATATTTGAATGTCCTCTGAATTCTTTTATGTATGATTGAGTTATCTTTGCAAGTCTCTTCGAATTATCAGTTTGGTTTGGCCTACTAGATTGATCTTTCTTGCAATGGGAGAAGTGCTTAGCTTTGGGTTCAATCTTGCGGTGTCCTTTCCCAGTGATAGCAGGGGCGGGAAGGCACGTATTGTATTGTTGCCATTGAGGATAAAAAGATGGGTTTTATATCATATTGCATGAGTTTATCCCTCTACATCATGTCATATTTCTTAATGCGTTACTCTGTTCTTATGAACTTAATACTCTAGATGAATGCTGGATAGCGGTCGATGTGTGGAGTAATAGTAGTAGATGCAGGCAGGAGTCGGTCTACTTGTCGCGGACGTGATGGCTATATACAGGATCATACCTAGATAATCTCGTAATTATTCGCTTTTCTATCAATTGCTCGACAGTAATTTGTTCACCCACCGTAATACTTATGCTATCTTGACAGAAGCCACTAGTGAAACCTATGGCCCCCGGGTCTATCTTTTATCATATAAGCTTTCAATCTACTTTTATTTGCATCTTTACTTTTCCAATCTATATCATAAAATACCAAAAATATATTTATCTTATCATACTATCTCTATCAGATCTCACTTTTGCAAGTGGCCGTGAAGGGATTAACAACCCCTTTATTGCGTTGGTTGCGAGTTCTTTGTTTGTTTGTGTAGGTGCATGGGACTTTTGAGGAGCCTCCTACTGGATTGATAGCTTGGTTCTCAAAAAATTGGGGAAATACTTACACTACTATTGCTGCATCACCCTTTCCTCTTCATGGAAAAGCAACGCAAGCTCAATACGTAGCAAGAAGGATTTCTGGCACCGTTGCTGGGGAGGTCTTCGCTCAAGCCAAGACATACCAAGTACCCATCACAAACTCATCTCCCTCGCATTTACATTATATGCCATTTGCCTCTCGTTTTCCTCTCCCCCACTTCACACTTGCCGTTTTATTTTCCCTCTCTTTCCCAATCTTCTCCTCTCTTTCGCTTGCCTTTTTCTGTTTGCTCGTGTGTTAGACCATTTACCTTGTCATAATGGCTATTCCTCCTATCCTTGTTATTACTGCCGAACATGAAATTCTTAATTTTAAGCAAAGGGAGGGAGAAAATTTAAAAGATGCTTGGCATAGAATTTGCAATGCCCAAAATAAATCTACTAGGAAGCTTTCTACTTCCGTTCTTGTTCGCAATTTCTATGTAGGCATTACTCCTTGGAATAGTTGCATTCTTGATACCATTACTGGAGGGGATTTCTTGAGTAGCCATACGTTTGATGCTTATAATGCTATGTGAGATTTGTTTGGCCCATCGCCTCTTTTGGTTAATGGAACTGTTTTAACTTTGGAACATGTGATGCAAAGGCTTGAAATTATTGAAAATAAAGTTGCCACTGTTGAATTGATTGAAAATTTGCATAAAAAGATTCATAACCAAATTACCCAATATGAATCTAGGGTTGGAGTTACTTTGAATTTTTTTAAAGAGAAAGAACCCATAGTTAATGAAAGAATAGATCTAGATTCTACGAGAATCGGTAAACTTGAGGATATCATTACCAACTTAGGGTCGGCGTTTTCTTCCATGAAAAACACTCCGAATCCTTCTACAAAAACTGCCAAATTTATCTATGTTCCTAAAAATAAGGGTGAATCTTCTAGTAAGGGGAATACGGATCTCAAATCAATAAGTGTTCATCCCAATTGTCTCTCTATCATTAAGGAACCTTTTGCTATCAATGAATTTCTTGAACTCTTGCCTAAGGGTTTAATCATTGCTAAAAAGGGAGAAACCCCTAAAGATTATAAGTGCTCTAATGAGGAATTAAGTGCCAAAGATGGCACTACTTAGATCTATCCTCACCTTTATTGCCTAGCTAGGGGCGTTAAACGATACCGCTAGTTGGGAGGAAACCCAATTTTATTTGTGTTTTTGTTTTTGTTTCTGTTTAGTAATAAATTTTACATCTACCTTTTGTTTAGATGTCTTTGAATTAGTGTTTGTGCCAAGTAGAACCTATAGGATAACCTATGATGATAGTTAATTTGATTCTGCTGAAAAACAGAAACTTTTCGCGCACGAAATTAGTTTTGTTAAATCACATAAACGTGATTTTGTGTTGATTCTTTTTTTTGTAGATCAATAGACAAATTTTACAGGACTTACTATTTTGGTAGGATTTTTAGAGTTCCATAAGTATTCGTGTGTTACAGATTGCTACAGACTGTTCTGTTTTTGATAGATTCTGTTTTTCGTGTGTTGTTTGCTTATTTTGATGCATCTATGGCTAGTATTAAGTGGTATGAACCATAGAGAACTTGAAATACAGTAGGTTTAACACCAATATAAATAAAGAATGATTTAATTACAGTACCTTATGTGGTGGTTTTGCTTTCTTTCACTAACGGAGCTTATGAGATTTCCTGTTGAGTTTTGTGTTGTGAAGTTTTCATGTTTTGGGTAAAGATTTGATGGACTATGGAATAAGGAGTGGCAAGATCCTAAGCTTGGGGATGCCCATGGCACCCCAAGATATTCAAGAAATATCCAAAAGCCTAAGCTTGGGGATGCCCCCAGAAGGCATCCCCTCTTTCGTCTTTGTTTATAGGTAACTTTACTTGGAGCTATATTTTTATTCGCCACATGATATGTGTTTTGCTTGGAGCGTCTTGTAATGATATTAGTATTTACTTTTTAGTTTTATACAATCATCCTTGATGTACACACCTTTTGGGAGAAGCCCACTTGATTGGAATTTATTAGAATACTCTACGTGCTTCACTTATATCTTTTAAGCTAGATAGTTTTTGCTCTAGTGCTTCACTTATATCTTTTAGAGCACGGCGGTGGCTTAATTTTGTAGAAATTGCTAGTCTCTCATGCTTCACTTATATTATTTTGAGAGTCTCTTAGAACAGCATGGTATTTGCTATGTTTATAAAATTGGTCCTAGAATGGTGGGCATCCAAGTTGGGTATAATAAAAACTATCATAGGAAGTGAATTGGATGCTATGATCAATTTGATACTTGATAATTGTTTTGAGATATGGAGGTAGTGATATTAAAGTCATGCTAGTTGGGTGATTATGAATTTAAAGAATGCTTGTGTTGAAGTTAGCAAGTCCAGTAGCATGCACGTATGGTTAAAGTTGTGTAGCAAATTTGAAACATGAGGTGTCCTTGGATTGCGCATCCTTATGAGTGGCGGCCGGGGACGAGCGATGGTCTTTTCCTACCAATCTATCCCTCTAGGAGCATGCGCATAGTGCTTGGTTTTTGATGACTTGTAGGATTTTGCAATAAGTATATGAGTTCTTTTGACTAATGTTGAGTCCATGGATTATACGCACTTTTACCTTTCCATCATTGCTAGCCTCTTCGGTACCGTGCATTGCCCTTTCTCACCTTGAGAGTTGGTGCAAACTTCGCTGGTGCATCCAAACCCCGTGATATGATATGCTCTATCACACATAAACCTACTTATATCTTCCTCAAAATAGCCACCATACCTACCTATTATGGCATTTCCATAACCATTCCGAGATATATTGCCATGCAACTTTCCACCGTTCCATTTATCATCATGACACACATTACTATTGTCATATTGTCATTGCATGATCATGTAGATGACATCGTATTTGTGGCAAGGACACTTTGCATAATTTTTCATACATGTCACTCTTGATTCATTGCCCATCCCAGTACACCGTCGGAGGCATTCATATAGAGTCATATCTTGTTCTATTTTTGAGTTGTAATTCATGAGTTGTAAATCAATAAAAGTGTGATGATCATCATTATTAGAGCATTGTCCCCAAAAAGAAAAAAAAAGAAAGGCAAAAAGGAAGAAAAAAAGGCCAAAGAAAAAAAAGAAAAAAAAGAAGAAAGGCCAAAAGAAAAAAAGAAAGGCCCAAAAAAAGAAAAAAAGGGGGCAATGTTACTATCTTTTTTTCCACACTTGTGCTTCAAAGTAGCACCATGTTCTTCATATAGCGAGTCTCATATGTTGTCACTTTCATATACTAGTGGGAATTTTTCATTATAGAACTTGGCTTGTATATTCCTACGATGGGCTTCCTCAAAATGCCCTAGGTCTTCGTGAGCAAGCAAGTTGGATGCACACTCACTTAGTTTCTGTCGATTGAGCTTTCATACATTTATAGCTCTAGTGCATCCATTGCATGGCAATCCCTACTCCTCATGTTTACATCAATTGATGGGAATCTTCATAGCCCGTTGATTATCCTCGTCAATGTGAGACTTTCTCCTTTTTTGTCTTCTCCACACAATCCCCATCATCATATTCTATTCCACCTATAGTGCTATATCCATGGCTCACGCTCATGTATTGCGTGAAAGTTGAAAAAGTTTGAGATTATTTAAGTACGAAACAATTGCTTGGATTGTCATCGGGGGTGTAGAATTTGGGAGCATTTTTGTGTGACGAAAATGAAGCATAGCCTAACTATATGATTTTGTAGGGATGAACTTTCTTTAGCCATGTTATTTTGAGAAGACATGATTGCTTTGATTAGTATGCTTGAAGTATTATTTCTTATGTCAATATGAACTTTTATTTTGAATCATTTGGATCTGAACATTCATGCCACAATAAAGAAAATTACATTGAGAATTATGCTAGGTAGCATTCCACATCAAAAAATTTGTTTTTATCATTTACCTACTCGAGGACGAGCGGGAATTAAGCTTGGGGATGCTTGATATGTCTCCAACATATCTACAATTTTTGATTGTTCCATGCTATTATATTACCCGTTTTGGATGTTTATGGGCTTTATTTTACACATTTATATAATTTTTGGGACTAACCTACTAACCGGAGGCCCAGCCCGTATTGCCATTTTTTTCCTATTTCAGTATTTCGAAGAAAAGGAATATCAAATGGAGGCCAAACGGAATGAAACCTTCGGGAGCGTGATTTTTGGAACGAACGTGATCCAGAGGACTTGGAGTGCATGTCAAGAAGCAGCTGAGGCGGCCACGAGGGTGGAGGGCGCGCCCACCCCTACAGGGAGCGCCCCCTATCTCGTGGGCCCCTTGGGCGGCCACCAACCTACTTCTTCCTCCTACATATACCCACGTACCCCGAAAACATCAGGGGAGCCAACGAAAAACAATTTCCACTGCTGTAACCTTCTGTATCCGCGAGATCCCATCTTGGAGCCTTTGCCAGCGCTCCGTCGGAGGGGAAATCGACCATGGAGGGCTTCTACATCAACACCATAGCCCCTCCGATGAGTTGTGAGTAGTTTACCACAGACCTTCGGGTCCATAGCTACTAGCTAGATGGCTTCTTCTCTCTTTTTGGATCTCAATACCATGTTCTCCTCGATCTTCTTGGAGATCTATTCGATGTAACTCTTTTTGCGGTGTGTTTGTCAAGATCCGATGAATTGTGGGTTTATGATCAAGTTTATCTATGAGAAATATTTGAATCTCCTCTGAATTCTTTTATGTATGATTGAGTTATCTTTGCAAGTCTCTTCGAATTATCAGTTTGGTTTGGCCTACTAGATTGATCTTTCTTGCAATGGGAGAAGTGCTTAGCTTTGGGTTCAATCTTGCGGTGTCCTTTCCCAGTGATAGCAGGGGCGGCAAGGCACGTATTGTATTGTTGCCATTGAGGATAAAAAGATGGGTTTTATATCATATTGCATGAGTTTATCCCTCTACATCATGTCATATTTCTTAATGCGTTACTCTGTTCTTATGAACTTAATACTCTAGATGCATGCTGGATAGCGGTCGATGTGTGGAGTAATAGTAGTAGATGCAGGCAGGAGTCGGTCTACTTGTCGCGGACGTGATGCCTATATACATGATCATGCCAAGATAATCTCATAATTATTCGCTTTTCTCTCAATTGCTCGACAGTAATTTGTTAACCCACCGTAATACTTATGCTATCTTGAGAGAAGCCACTAGTGAAACCTATGGCCCCCGGGTCTATCTTTTATCATATAAGCTTTCAATCTACTTTTATTTGCATCTTTACTTTTCCAATCTATATAATAAATTACCAAAAATATATTTATCTTATCATACTATCTCTATCGGATCCCACTTTTGCAAGTGGTCGTGAAGGGACTGACAACCCCTTTATTGCATTGGTTGCGAGTTCTTTGTTTGTTTGTGTAGGTGTGTGGGACTTTTGAGGAGCCTCCTACTCGATTGATAGCTTGGTTCTCAAAAACTGAGGGAAATACTTACGCTACTATTGCTGCATCACCTTTCCTCTTCAAGGAAAACCAACGCAAGCTCAAGACGTAGCAGCCCTACAGGGGCCGGCCGGCCTCCCCCCTTGCTCCTTTATATACGGGGGCAGAGGGCACCCTAGAACACACAAGTTGATCATTGATCTCTCCCAGCCGTGTGTGGTGCCCCCCTCCACCATAATCCACCTCGATCATATCGTAGCGGTGCTTAGGTGAAGCCCTGTGACGGTAGCTTCATCAACATCGTCACCACGCCATCGTGCTGATGAAACTCTCCCTCGAGCTCTACTGGATCATGAGTTCGCGGGACGTCACCGAGCTGAACGTGTGCTGAGCGCGGAGGTGCCGTACGTTCAGTACCGAGGATCGGTCGATCGTGAAGACGTACGACTACATCAACCGCGTTGTCATAACGCTTCCGCTTAACGGTCTACAAGGGTATGTGGACGACACTCTCCCCTCTCATTGATATGCATCACCATGATCTTACGTGTGCTTAGGATTTTTTTTTTGAAATTACTGCATTACCCAACACCTAGTTGATGTGAGACTATCTTCTTCTTTTTGTCTTGTCCACAACCACCTTCTATTCCACCTAAGTGCTATGTCGATGGCTCACGCTCATGTATTGCGTGAAAGTTAAAAAAGTTTGAGAACATCAAAAGTATGAAACAATTGCTTGGCTTGTCATTGGGTTTGTGCATGATTTGAATATTTTGTGTGATGAAGATGGAACATAGCTAGACTATATGATTTTGTAGGGATAAGCTTTCTTTGGCCATGTTATTTTGAGAAGACATAATTGCCTTGTTAAGTATGCTTGAAGTATTATTGTTTTTATATCAATATTAAACTTTTGTTTAGAATCTTATGGATCTGAACATTCATGCCACAATAAAGAAAATTACACGAATAAATATGTTAGGTAGCATTCCACGTCAAAAATTCTACTTTTATCATTTACCTACTCGAGGACGAGCAGGAATTAAACTTGGGGATGCTTGATACGTCTCCAACGTATCTATAATTTTTGATTGTTCCATGCTATTATATTATCTATTTTGGATGTTTTATATGCATTAATATGCTATTTTATATTATTTTTGGGACTAACCTATTGACCTAGAGCCTAGTGTCAGTTCCCATTTTTTCCTTGTTTTTGAGTTTCGCACAAAAGGAATACCAAACGGAGGCCAAACGGAATAAAATCTTCGCGATGATTTTTCTTGGACCAGAAGACAACCAGGAGACTTGGAGATGAAGTCAGAGGATCCGCGAGGCGGCCACAAGGATGGAGGGCACGCCTAGGGGGTAGGGCTCGCCCCCCACCCTTGTGCCCCCCCCCCGGTGCACCTCCTGACCTAATTATTTCGCCTATATATTCCCAAATATCCCCAAACCATCAGAGGCATCCACAAAAATACTTTTCCACCGCCGCAACCTTCTATACCCATAAGATCCCATCTAGGGACCTTTTCCGGCACCCTGCCGAAGGGGGATTCGATCACGGAGGGCTTCTACATCAACGTTATTGCCCTTTCAATGAAGCGTGGCTAGTTTACCATAGACCTACGAGTTCATATCTAGTAGCTAGATGGCTACTTCTCTCTCTTTGATTCTCAATACCATGTTCTCCTCGATTTCCTTGGAGATCTATTCGATGTATACTTTTTTGCAGTGTGTTTGCCGAGATCCGATGAATTGTGGATTTATGATCAGCTTATCTATCAATATTATTCGGATCTTCTCTGAATTCTTTTATGCATGATTTGATATCTTTGTAATTCTCTTTGAACTATCGGTTTGGTTTGGCCAACTATATTGGTTTTCCTTGCAATGGGAGAAGTGCTTAGCTTCGGGTTCAATCTTGCGGTGTCCTTTCCCACTGACAGTAGGGGCAGCAAGGCACGTATTGTATTGTTGCCATCAAGGATAAAAAGATGGGGTTTTCATCATATTGCTTGAGTTAATTCCTCTACATCATGTCATCTTGCTTAATGTGTTACTCCGTTCTTTATGAACTTAATACTCTAGGTGCATGCTGGATAGCGGTCGATGTGTGGAGTAATAGTAGTAGATGCAGAATCGTTTCAGTCTACTTGACACGGACGTGATGCCTATATTCATGATCACTGACTTAGATATCGTCATAACTTTGCGCTTTTATATCAATTGCTCATCAGTAATTTGTTCACCCACCGTATTATTTTCTATCTTGAGAGAAGCCTCTAGTGAAACTATGGCCTCCGGGTCTATTTTCCATCATATTAGTTTCCGATCTACTTTGCAATCTTTTACTTTCCGATCTATAAACCAAAAGCACCAAAAAATTTACTTTATCGTTTATTTATCTCTATCAGATCTCACTTTTGCAAATAACCATGAAGGAATTGACAACCCCTTTATCGCGTTGGTGCAAGTTGTTTGATTGTTTGTGCAGGTATTAGGTGATCTGTGCGTTGTCTCCTACTGGATTGATACCTTGATTCTCAAACTGAGGAAAATACTTATCTCTACTTTGCTGCATTACTCTTTCTTCTTCGATGGACAAACCAATGCAAGCTCAAGTAGAAGCATTGGGGCCGACACTTATAGTTGCATGCCTGCCGACAAACATGCAACTTCCCCTCTCTAACAAAACACCTAGTCACAGTCTCATTCAAAACATGCAACTGCAGTCGGGGCACGACACTTGTAGTTGCTTGCCTAGTGAAGACATGCAACTACAAAACACCACAGAGTTGTAGTCCAGGCGACACTTACAATTGTGTGACTACTTGCAGGCATCCAACTGCTCTTCCCTGGCGAAACACCACAGAGTTGCAATCGCTTTGAAGACATGCAGATGCACTTGGGGCACGATGCTTGTAGTTGGATGCCTAGTGATAGACATACAACTTCTCCCTCCCATGACAAAACACCAATTACAGTCACGTTGGAAACATGCAGACGTAGTCAGGGGCAATTGTGCAACCAGATGGTCATATTTTCAAATAGAAAAACAAAAAAGTAGCAAGAATAATGTCGTTAGGAAGGAAAAGGTTTGAAAAGAGAAATAAAAAAGACTACCTCATCAACAAGAAATTTTGCCATAAAAGTAAAGAATGCATATATTTCACTACATGTAAAATAAGATAATTCAAAAAATACAAAATAAATGGTTAAAACATGAAATGCCTCATATCATACATGTTTCCTGTCACATCGCCACACACACCTCATCGCAGGTGTGGACGTGTTGTAACCGTTCCGGTCGCATGTGGATTTGGATGCATGTAGTTGCACACGTGTTGTACCCCTTGTAATTACACATGGGTTACAATAATTGCAGTTGTGCGTAACGGACATCAAGATATTTTTAGTAGAAAATAAAAGTAAAAAAGCAGTTGCTTCTCTGTCAGTCTAACATAGAAAAAAGCATATAAACATGTTGAAAATATATTATTTGTAATAAATGATGTGACAAAATAAAAATTATCAAAAGAATGGGAAACATACAAATAAGCAAATAAAACAAAAATCCATGTGAAAAATACATAAAAAAAGTGACAGTAAAAATCGGTCATGCTTGTCGAAATGCCTATTCTACAAAATTGAGATATTCCATTTTCTATAAAATAGGAAAATAATTAAAGAAAAGTGGAAATAATAGTGAGAAGGACTTAATAAAAATAAATTTATAAATAAATACATTAAAATATAAAAGAAAAAATATATGAGGAAAAAAGGTACGTGTATACACAGAGTGGCCTGCCCCAATGAGCTTCCTGCTACACACAAGCCTAATAAAAACAAAAATATAAAAGAATTTACTTTCTTTTTAGCAGTACAAAAGAATTTACATGGGTGACCTATGAGAAAAAAACAGAAAATAATGGAAAGGACCGCAAGCCACAGCCCATGGCCCAGATACGAAAGCAAAGCTAGTGAAGGCACGCTCTGCCCATCTACCCACTAGGGAACCGAGCCAGAACCACCTTCCTCCCTCCTACCTTCTCCCCCTAGCTACCTCGGGTGGCAGTTTTTTCCCTCACGTTAGGGTTTTATCCTCCCGGGGCGACTCCCTCGCCGCCGTCGAGACCGTCGTCCCCAACCTCTGATTCTCTCCCCACCAGCCAATCTCCAGGACGGGGGCGCGTCTTGCAGCGCCCACCGTCTCCTCGGAGTGTGGCGGGGCGGGGCAGGGGGTAGGATTCCGTCAAAAAGCCCGATCAGATCTAATCGGGTTAGGGTTTCGAGGATGGCATCGAACGAGGCTTTAGGATCGGCTAAGGCCGGAGCAGCTGAGATCGACGACGTGAATATGTTGATGAAAGAGCTAGGTCTGCGCGAGGAAGACCTATATGATGTGGTATTTGATGAGGATGAAGCACCAGAGGGGGCGGCAAGGTGGATAGCTCTTGCAAAAGTACACTCTGCCAAAACGTACTCCCAATACTGGTTCTTTCGGAACATGAGATCAGCTTGGGACCTTGCTCAGGAGGTGATTTTCAAGCCACTCGAGGACAATTTGTACACGGTGCAATTCTCCTGCCTAGGAGATTGGGAGAGGGTGATGCAAGAAGGACCATGGCACTTTCGAGGGGACGCTGTCATACTGAAGCCATATGACGGACTGGCAAAACCCTCGACTGTCCAACTGGATACTATTGAAATTTGGGCTCAGATTCATGATGTGCCCCCCTTGTACGCCCATCTAATACCCTCTCTTGCTGCTAAGGTGGGCGAGGTGCTTTTCACAGAGCCTCAGTCTCAGGATTTTGCTGGAAACTTCCATCGAGTTTGGGTCCGGATAAACGTCATGAAGCCACTGAAGAACGCAGTCTCTCTGATTCGGGAAGGCAAGCGCCAGATTTACAGGGTCAGATACGAGAAACTCCCGGACTGGTGTGCCGTGTGCGGTATGCTGGGTCACCTATTCAAAGAGCATGGGAATGGAATCCATCCTCTGGCATCCCTGGTTTTCAAAAACCTTAGGGCCTCATGGGCTATGCGCACTGGACAGGGCCCAGGAGGAGGAAGAGGCAGAAGAGGCGGTCGCCAGGGTGGCCGAACGGGACGTGGAAGAGGATCAGAACCTGACCGTGGGGGCGATCAGTCACACTATGGCAGCAGAGAGGTGCGTATGGCAGAACAGTATGAAGGGGATGAGACCGAAGATGTCCAGGAGGATATGGTGACTGATGATCCAAACACAAAGAGGGGAGTCGGTTCTGAAGGACAACAGAACAACCAACTGGCTATAATTGCTGCTAATGGAGGTGTGGTTAGCCCTCCACCCAAAAGAGATCCAAAACGGACCAAGGTTGATGTCAAGGAGAACGAAGTGTCGGAGAATGTCGTGAAGAAATTGGCGGGCTCCATTGAGGGGCGCCGCCAGGATCAATGAGTACCCTATGCTGGAACTGCCGCGGGGTGGGCAAACCCGCGACAGTTCGTGAGCTTTGCGATCTCGCGAAGCAATTTGCTCCCTCCATTCTATGTATTCTTGAAACTCAAGTAGAGAGGACTAGAGTGGAGAGTTTAGCTGGTAGCATAGGTTTTACTAATAGTTTTGCTGTAAGCAGCTCCGGAAGGAGCGGTGGGCTTGGAATCTTCTGGAATGATGAAATAAAAGTATAAGTTAATGGCTACTCAGAGTATCATATTGATGTGTTGGTCGACGATCTTATGGACACACATATACGGTTGACATTTGTTTACGGTGAAGCTCAAGTATCGGAAAGATACAAAACTTGGGACATGTTGCGAGGGATAGTTGGAAGTGGAGGACTGTCGTGGGCTGTAATGGGAGATTTTAATGAAGTGCTTCATGCGTCCGAGCATGATGGCATGGGAAACCGCACTCGAGCACAGATGGAAGCTTTTAAAGATGCTATGGACACCTGCGGGCTTAGTGACATTGGGTACTCGGGCTTGACATGGACTTTCGAGAAGAAAGTGGCAGGGGGCACCTTCACCAGGGTGCGGTTGGATCGCTGTGTGGTAAATCCTGAGTGGTCTCTAGCATTCCCAAACTCTGAACTGAAACATAGAACAGCAGCAGGCTCAAATCATGTGCCGATAGAGCTGATAATTAACGACGTGCATGGCGCATGCAGAAGAGGGCCCCGTGGTTTTAAATATGAGCTTATGTGGGAGCGTGACCAATCACTTTTCGACCTGGTGGGGACCTCTTGGGCGGCGTCCGAAGGAGATACAGTACAGGCCATGCAAGATAAACTGCATCGAGTGGCTAGTGACCTCGGGAATTGGGATCGACGGCATTTTGGCAGTGTACGGTCAGAGATACAAAGATTAAAAAAGGAATTGGAAACCCTTCGGCTGCTCCCTAGAAGAACAGGACCGTCTCACTTGGAGACCAAGATTTTGAATCGTCTTGTGGAGCTCTATCGTCGTGAAGAAATCTTATGGCGACAGAGGGCACGGCTGGAGTGGCTTGCGCATGGAGATAAGAATACATACTTTTTCCACCTACGTGCAAGCCGTCGTCGTCGAAAGAACCAAGTTAAATCCTTGCAAAGACCGGATGGGCAGGCCACTACAGATCAAATTGAGATGGAGGAGATGACTAACGAGTTCTATAAGACTCTGTACACATCTGAAGGAGTGCAAGGCATGAACTTGGTACTAGATACAGTTCCGGTCAAGGTAACACAAGCTATGAATGATCTTTTGAACGCGCCACATAGACAGGAAGAAATCAAGACAGCTCTATATCAAATGTTCCCCACAAAAGCACCGGGCCCCGATGGATTCCCAGCACACTTCTTCCAGCGTCATTGGGATGTATGCGGCGAGGAGATTACTAAGGTGGTGTTAAGGATAGTGGATGGGACAGAATCAGCCGAGTGCATAAACAAAACAATCTTGGTGCTTATCCCGAAGGTAAAAAATCCCACTTTTTTAACTCAGTTCTGGCCGATAAGTCTGTGTAATGTTCTCTACAAGATAGCATCTAAGGTGATTTCTAACCGTTTGAAGCAAGTGTTGCTAGAAATTGTGCCAGAGGAGCAATCAGCTTTTGTTCCTGGCAGGTTGATCACTGACAACATTATCACAACTTATGAATGTTTGCATTTTATGAAATGCAACAAGGCAAAGAAGCACCAATCTTGTGCCCTGAAACTTGATATGATGAAGGCATACGATCGAGTTGAGTGGCCCTACCTCAGAGCCATTATGTTAAAACTAGGTTTCAATGCAAGATGGGTGGATATCGTGATGAATCTGGTATGCTCGGTACAGTTTTCAGTAATGTTTAATGGGAAGAAATTACAGGAGTTTCAGCCTTCTCATGGAATCCGCCAGGGGGACCCAATATCCCCATACTTGTTCTTGTTAGCAGCGGAGGGCCTTTCGTGCCACCTAAAATCTAGAAGAGAGTCATCCAACTTGAATGGGTTACAAGTGGCACCCTCGGTGCCACCAGTAAACCATCTTTTATTCGCTGATGACAGCTTGCTATTTTTCAAGGCCAATAGTGTGGGAGCAAATGAGGTAAACCAGGTTCTGGATATATATTGCCAAGCCATAGGTCAACGGATAAATTATGCAAAGTCATCTATATTCTTTAGCAAAGGGGTTCCTGACTTGGTAAGGCAAGAAATAAAAGGAATACTTGCAGTTCCCAATGAGACCTTGAATGAAAAGTATCTGGGAATGCCATCTGATATTGGATCATCAAAGAACGGAGCTTTTAAATACTTGAAGGACCGAATTTGGAGCAAGATCCATGGATGGATTGAGATGACTTTGTCCACGGCAGGGAAAGAAGTGCTTGTCAAAGCAGTGGCTCAGGCCGTGCCAGTGTATTCCATGTCATGCTTTCGGCTACCAAGAGGGCTTTGTGAACACCTCAGCATGCTGATCCGGAAATTTTGGTGGGACAGCAAGGATGGAAAGAGGAAACCCCATCGGGTGTCATGGAAAGAAATGACAAAACCAAAAGGCATGGGAGGTTTAGGTTTCAAAGACTTTGAACTTTTTAATCTGTCACTTCTGGCCCGGCAAGCATGGCTTCTGCTGCAGAACCCGGAGTCGCTGAGTGCCCGAATATTGAGGGGGGTATATTTCCCGGGGCAAACAATTCTAGAAGAAAATTTGGGCTCCCACCCCAGCCAGATTTGGAGAGCAATAGTCGATGGAAGAGACGTTCTTTCTCAGGGCCTGATAAAGAGAATTGGTAACGGGGAAGATACAATGATATGGTCAGAAAATTGGTTGCCAAGGGATGAGATGTTGAGACCATATGGGTGCTTGGCACAGGACCCGCCTCAACTTGTCACTGAGTTGATAGATCACACCACGGCATCATGGGACATGCAGAAGGTCCGCCAAGTGTTTTTCCCTTTCGACGCAAAGGTGATAGCAGGAATACCCCTGTGCACAAGTAATGTCCCGGATTTTTGGTGCTGGCACTTTCAGAAGAAGGGTCATTTCACGGTAAAATCTGCGTATAATATGTTGGTGGCGACAAAGCAAAGAAGGGAGGCATGGCTAGAGGGGTCAGCCAGTACCTCAAGTGAGAGGGGAGAGGAGAAGCAATGGAAATCTTTATGGAACATTAAAGTACCAGCCAAAGTAAAGATGTTCCTTTGGAGGTTATCAAAACAATCGCTGCCCACGGAAGATGTACGTTCCAAACAACATATGTCAACTACATCAGCTTGTGGTATATGTGGGGCCCTAGATTCATGGAGGCACTCGTTGATTGAATGTACCATGTCTAGGTGCACTTGGGCCTTGTCAGAGGAGGAGGTTGTGCAAGCAGTGGCATCAGATACGGAGCGTCATGCAAAGCTGTGGCTTTTCTCACATATTGAAACATTATCACATGACCATTTTGTGAAACTTGCAGTGACGATGTGGGCTATATGGACAGCAAGGAGGAAAGCCATTCATGAAGGAGTTTTCCAGAGTCCACAGACTATATTCTCCTTCATATCAAGATACCTGGCTGATCTGGAAATTGTTAATGGGAAGGATAAGAAGATGGCATCAGCACCAGCAGCGAGAAACACAGTCCACACAGGTAGACGTCCTCGAGCACCACCTCTGAATCATGCAAAAATCAATGTAGACGCTGCAGTGAGAGTAGGGAGAGGCGGCTCCGCTGCAGTGGTATGCCGCGACTCGAACGGAACTTATCTGGGGAGCTCAGCAATTGTGGTGCAAGGCGTGGATGACCCAACTAGTTTGGAAGCTATGGCGTGTAGAGAGGCACTATGCACTGCTGAGGACCTTCTTCTCCAACAGTTTGCGGTGGCTTCAGATGCGAAACAGGTGGTTGCTGACATCCAGCAAGGTAGTAGGGGCAAACATGCGGCAATCATCAAAGAAATTGTAGATAGAAGTATCTCTTTTTCTTGTAATTTTGTTTATGAAAGTAGGAACAATAATGTAGAGGCACATAAGTTAGCCAGATTTGCTTTAAATTTAGCTCCGGGCCGTCATGTGTGGTTTGGCCAACCTCATGACGTACGTGTGATTCCACTTTCTGTGGACTTTGATCAATAAAGAGTGGGCCTTTACTCAAAAAAAATCTACCCACTAGGACAAAGTCCAGTACATTTGGACGAGAGAATACATCATCGAGGAACACACAGATCAATCAAATTATATTATAGATCTCGTCGACTGAGACATAGCTAATTCCCGGTCGACCGAGAATTAGCATAACCGTTATTCAAATGCTTCACCTGAATTAGAAATTCTTCACACCTGTTGGTCAGATCATCCAATGATTTCATAGAATTAACATTGCTATACTAGAACACAATAATTACCTCCATGGTAGAATACAACATCAAGACTTTGAAACCTCTCTGGCCGGCACCGGCAGGAGGTTTTCTTTCCTCACCAAAACTCATGTTCATATGAGAAACTTGATAATAGGTAAACTATATTTCAACAAATTGAGACGGCAGGTGAGATCTGCGAGTCTTTGCTTTCAAAACATGATTAAGAAAAAGGCTCTTATATTAAGCTAGGAGAATACAATGAGGCCGTCTGCAAAAGCACCCAATGCAAGTTCCATACCGAACAAGATCTTCGCATGGAAAAACTACCACTAGATCACCAATTCACCATATCATGCATGTTACCGACAAAATATAGGAGGATGTCGGACACCTCCCTCCGACCGCTAGACGTCATCATGCTCAGCTGGACCCCGGACGCTGCTTTCCTCCTCGTGCCCTAGGTTTCCAAGCAGCTAATACCCTTCCAACAAAACACCTTTTTTTAGAAACACTTGTAATTTTATTCATACTCATAACAATTATAGATACACTGATTTGGATCTAAAATCCAAGAAAATATAAAGTAACTCCTATGACTAAGAATTACAATGAAATCTCTTGAAAATACCTTCTTCACGGCATCGCCTATGGACTTACCGATTGCTTTATCAGTTTACCAGGCCCAAGGCCCAAATAACGGTTCATCCTTCCTTCTATCATTTTCCTCCCCGCGATGGAAGGCTGAGTAGGACCTTTCATTCATGGCGACACTTACAACTTCCAGCAAATAGATTCAAATCCACGAGTAGAAATGAAAAATTGAAAGCGGAATGGAGGCCCTGCCTCTCCCTACAAGTTCTAGCACAGACTGAAACTAAAGAGACATAGTAGGTGTCGGTGTCAAAACCGGCGGATCTCGGGTAGGGGGGCCCGAGCTGTGGATCTTGGATCAATGGGGAACAAGGGACTAGGGACACGATGTTTACCCAGGTTCGGGCCCTCTCTAGGAGGTCAAACCCTGCGTCCTGCTTGGTTATATTGCTTGTGTATATGAGGATTACAGAGTCGATCTACCACGAGATCAGATGAACTAAACCCTAACTGGTAGGACGATGGTTGTTCTTCTTCCTTCTACGGACTAAACCATCTAGTTTATATAGACACCAGGGGTTTTAGGGTTACACATGGTCGGTTACAAGGAAAGGAATAAACATGCCGAATCTTCCATCTTGTCTTGGGGTACACACCAAGGCACAAAAGGGCTTTTGTCCGGACACAGTGCGGCCCATCCTCTCCGGCCCATGAGAGATAGGCCGGCAGCCCGATGACCCCCCAATCTAGGACTCGCTCAGTAGGGATAGAGGATTTGGGGGGCATACTTTTTGGGGGCCCTGTGCGGTCCCTCACCTCGCACACACCTGTCGAAGCCCTGCTAATTCCCTTCCACCAAAACACATATGGACTTACCGATTGCTTTATCAGTTTAGCAGGCCTAAGGCCCAAATAACAGTTCTTCCTTCCTTCTGCCGTCTTCCTCCCCATGATGGAAGGCAGAGCAGGAGCTTTCATTCAGGGTAACGCTTGTGACTTCTAGTAGATAGATTCAAATACGCAGAGTGGGAACGAAAATTGAAAGCGGAATGGATGCCCTACCTCTCCCTACAAGTTCTAGCACAGACTGAAACTAAAGAGACATAGTAGGGATAGAGGATTTGGGGGCCCTCCTTTTGGGGGGCCCGGTGCGGTCGCTCACCTCGCACACACCTGTCGAAGGCCCTGCTAATTGCCTTCCAACAAAACACCGATGGACTTACCAATTGCTTTATCAGTTTAACAGGCCTAAGGCCCAAATAACAGTTCTTCCTTCCTTCTGTTGTCTTCCTCCCCATGATGGAAGGCAGAGCAAGAGCTTTCATTCATGGTAGTGCTTGCGACTTCCAGCAGATTACTACTAGGAAAATACTTATATGTAGAACTTTACCAGTAGCGCCTGTTTGGGCCCCCACACTACTGGTAAGTACCAGTAGCGCCTCGTACAAACACACCGCTGCTACTCAGTAGCAGGAGCATTGGTTACCCTGGGCCGCGCTAGTGTTACATGGGCCACACGGCCACCATGCTAGCCCAGTTAGCTATAGCGTGGGCTATGTGTCGGTGCTGCAGCTAGTGGACATAGCAGTAGCGCCGGCCCATACCCGACGCTACTACTACACAAAGTGAAAACCACCCTGCGCCGCCCCCTGCACCCCTCACTTCGTCCTCCTCCCAACCTCCACCCGCCGCCGCGGTTAGGGTTCCTATCCTCCCAGCCGCCACCGCCACCGCTGTCACAGGTTCCCTCATCGCCGGTGCAGGTAAATGCGCATCGCCCTTTGCTGCTCCTCCCCCTTCTTGTCACCCCCTCCCTCGCCGCCCGTGCGCTCTCGCCGTCGCCTCTCGGTCGCCACCCGTCGCCTCCCTCGATCGAACCCTAGCCACTACCACCACAACCCCCCACTCCCTCATCTCTCCCTTTCCCCTCCCGGATCCAGAGGTTGAGCCCGACCCCGGCGACCCTCGCCACGACACCGCCGGTCGATGCCACCTCGCCACCGCCCGTCATCGTCCCCCTGCTGCCATGTGCACCTCCCCGCCCCTGGTGCCCCACTCCGGCCGCCGCCCCCACACTCCGGCCGCCTCCCCACATCCCCTACTGCCGCACTCCGCCACCGTTGTTAGAAATATGCCCTAGAGGCAATAATAAAAGGATTATTATTATATTTCCTTGTTCATGATAATTGTCTTTATTCATGCTATAATTCTATTATCCGGAAATCGTAATACACGTGTGAATACATAGACCATAATATGTCCCTAGTAAGCCTCTAGTTGACTAGCTCGTTGATCAACAGATAGTCATGGTTTCCTGACTATGGACATTAGATGTCGTTGATAACAGGATCACTGAAGGAAATATGCCCTAGAGGCAATAATAAAGTTATTATTTATTTCCTTATTTCATGATAAATGTTTATTATTCATGCTAGAATTGTATTAACCGGAAACATAATACATGTGTGAATACATAGACAAACATAGTGTCACTACTATGCCTCTACTTGACTAGCTCGTTTATCAAAGATGGTTATGTTTCCTAGCCATGGACAAAAGAGTTGTCATTTGATTAATGGGATCACATCATTAGGAGAATGATGTGATTGACATGACCCATTTCATTAGCCTAGCACTTGATCGTTTAGTATGCTGCTATTGCTTTCTTCATGACTTATACATGTTCCTGTAACTATGAGAAATATGCAACTCCCGTTTACCGGAGGAACACTTTGGGTACTACCAAACGTCACAACGTAACTGGGTGATTATAAAGGAGTACTACAGGTGTCTCCGAAGGTACATGTTGAGTTGGCGTATTTCGAGATTAGGTTTTGTCACTCCGATTGTCGGAGAGGTATCTCTGGGCCCTCTCGGTAATGCACATCATTATAAGCCTTGCAAGCAATGTGACCAAATGAGTTGGTTACGGGATGATGCATTACGGAACAAGTAAAGAGACTTGCCGGTAACGAGATTGAACTAGGTATTGGATACCGACGATCAAATCTCGGGCAAGTAACATACCGATGACAAAGGGAACAACATATGTTGTTATGCGGTTTGACCGATAAAGATCTTCGTAGAATATGTAGGAACCAATATGGGCATCCAGGTCCCGCTATTGGTTATTGACCGAGAATGGTTCTAGGTCATGTCTACATAGTTCTCGAATCCGTAGGGTCCGCACGCTTAACGTTACGATGACAGTTTTATTACGAGTTTATAAGTTTTGATGTACCGAAGTTTGTTCGGAGTCCCGTATGTGATCACGGACATGACGAGGAGTCTCGAAATGGTCGAGACATAAAGATTGATATATTGGACGACTATATTCGGACACCGAAAGTGTTCCGGGTGATTTCGGAGAAAACCGGAGTGCCGGAGGGTTATCGGAACCCCCCCCCCCGGAGAGTTAATGGGCCACATGGGCCTTGGTGGGAAGAGAGAGGGGCGGCCAGGAAGGGCCGCACGCCCCCTCTCCCTCTGGTCCGAATTGGACTAGGAGGTGGGGCGGCGCCCCCCTCTTTCCTTCCCCTCCTCTCCCCTTCCTTCCCCTCCTAGTAGGAGTAGGAAAGGAGGAGTCCTACTCCTACTAGGAGGAGGACTCCTCCTCCTGGCGCACCCAACAAGGGCCGGCCAGCCTCTCCCCTCCCTCCTTTATATACGGGGGCAGGGGCACCCCATAGACACACAAGTTGATCTACGGATTGTTCCTTAGCCGTGTGCGATGCCCCCCTCCACCATATTCCACCTCGGTCATATCGTCGCGGAGTTTAGGCGAAGCCCTGTGCCGGTAGAACATCATCATCGTCACCACGCCGTCGTGCTGACGGAACTCATCCCCGAAGCTTTGCTAGATCGGAGCCCGGGCATAGTCATCGAGCTGAACGTGTGCTGAACTCGGAGGTGCCGTACGTTTGGTACTTGGATCGGTCGGATCGTGAAGACGTACGACTACATCAACTGCGTTGTCATAACGCTTCCGCTTACGGTCTACGAGGGTACGTGGACGGACACTCTCCCCTCTCGTTCCTATGCCATCACCATGATCTTGTGTGTACGTAGGAAATTTTCTGAAATTACTACGTTCCCCAACAGTGGCATCTGAGCCTAGGTTTTATGCGTTGATGTTATATGCATGAGTAGAACACAAGTGAGTTGTGGGTGATATAAGTCATACTGCTTACCAGCCTGTCATACTTTGGTTCAGCGGCATTGTGAGATGAAGCGGCCCGGACCGACATTACGCGTACGCTTACGCGAGACTGGTTTCACCGCTATGAGCACTCGTTGCTTAAAGGTGACCAGCGGGTGTCTGTCTCTCTCACTTTAGTTGAACCGAGTGTGGCTACGCCCGGTCCTTGCGAAGGTTAAAACAGCACCAACTTGACAACCTATCGTTGTGGTTTTGATGCGTAGGTAAGAACGGTTCTTGCTAAGCCCATAGCAGCCACGTAAAATTTGCAACAACAAAGTAGAGGACGTCTAACTTGTTTTTGCAGGGCATGTTGTGATGTGATATGGTCAACACGTGATGCTATATTTTATTGTATGAGATGATCATGTTTTGTAACCGAAGTTATCGGCAACTGGCAGGAGCCATATGGTTATCGCTTTATTGTATGAAATGCAAACGCCCTGTAATTGCTTTACTTTATCACTAAGCGATAGCGATAGTCGTAGAAGCAATAGATGGCGTAATGACAACGATGCTATGATGGAGATCAAGGTGTCGCGCCGGTGATGATGGTGATCACGACAGTGCTTCGAAGATGGAGATCACAAGCACAAGATGATGATGGCCATATCATATCACTTATATTGATTGCATGTGATGTTTATCCTTTATGCATCTTATCTTGCTTTGATTGACGGTAGCATTTTAAGATGATCTCTCACTTAATAATCAAGAAGTGTTCTCCCTGAGTATGCACCATTGCGAAAGTTCTTCGTGCTGAGACACCACATGATGATCGGGTGTGATAGGCTCTACGTTCAAATACAACGGGTGAAAAACAGTTGCACACGCGGAATACTCAGGTTAAACTTGACGAGCCTAGCATATACAGATATGGCCTCGGAACACGGAGACCGAAAGGTCGAGCGTGAATCATATAGTAGATATGATCAACATACTGATGTTCACCGTTGAAACTACTCCATCTCACGTGATGATCGGACATGGTGTAGTTGATATGGATCACATGATCACTTAGAGGATAAGAGGAATGTCTATCTAAGTGGGAGTTCTTAAGTAATATGATTAATTGAACTTAAATTTATCATGAACTTAGTCCTGGCAGTATTTTGCAAATTATGTTGTAGCTCAATAGCTTGCGTTGTTGCTTTCATATGTTTATTTTGATATGTTCCTAGAGAAAATTGTGTTGAAAGATGTTAGTAGCAATGATGCGGATTGGATCCGTGATCTGAGGTTTATCCTCATTGCTGCACAGAAGAATTATGTCCTTAATGCACCGCTAGGTGACAGACCTATTGCAGGAGCAGACGCAGACGTTATGAACGTTTGGCTAGCTCAATATGATGACTACTTGATAGTTTTGTGCACCATGCTTTATGGCTTAGAATCGGGACTTCAAAGACGTTTTGAACGTCATGGACCATATGAGATGTTCCAGGAGTTGAAGTTAATATTTCAAGCAAATACCCGAGTTGAGAGATATGAAGTCTACAACAGGTTCTATAGCTAAAAGATGGAGGAGAATCGCTCAACTAGTGAGCACGTGCTTAGATTGTCTGGGTACTACAATCGCTTGAATCAAGTGGGAGTTAATCTTCCAGATAAGATAGTGATTGACAGAATTCTCTAGTCACCATCACCAAGTTAGTAGAACTTTGTGATGAACTATAGTATGCAAGGGATGACGAAAATGATTCCCGAGCTCTTCGTGATGCTGAAATCGACGAAGGTAGAAATCAAGAAAAGAGCATCAAGTGTTGATGATTGACAAGACCACTAGTTTCAAGAAAAGGGCAAAGGGAAAGAAAGGGAACTTCAAGCAGAATGGCAAGCAAGTTGTCACTCCCGCGAAGAAGCCCAAAGCTGGACCAAAGCCTGAAACTGAGTGATTATACTGCAAAGGAAATGGTCACTAGAAGCGGAAATGCCTTGAATATTTGGTGGATAAGAAGGATGGCAAAGTGAACAAGGGTATATTTGATATACATGTTATTGATGTGTACCTTACTAGTGTTTATAGTAACCCCTGAGTATTTGATACTTGTTCGGTTGCTAAGATTAGTAACTCGAAACAGGAGTTACAGAATAAACAGAAACTAGTTGAGGGTAAAGTGACAATGTGTGTTGGAAGTGGTTCCAAGATTGATATGATCATCATCGCACACTCCCTATACTTTCGGGATTAGTGTTGAACCTAAATAAATGTTATTTGGTGTTTGCGTTGAGTATGAATATGATTTGATCATGTTTATTGCAATACGGTTATTCATGTAAGTTAGAGAATAATTATTGTTCTGTTTACATGAATAAAACCTTCTATGGTCATACACCCAATGAAAATGGTTTGTTGGATCTCGATCGTGTGATACACATATTCATAATATTGAAACCAAAAGATGTAAAGTTAATAATGATAGTGCAACTTATTTGTGGCACTGCCGTTTAGGTCATATTGGTGTAAAGCGCATGAAGAAACTCCATAAAAGATGGATTTTCGGAATCACTTGGTTATGAATCATTTGATGCTTGCGAACCGTGCCTTTTTGGGCAAGATGACTAAAAAACTCCGTTCTCCGGAACAATGGAACGAGCTACTGACTTATTGGAAATAATACATACCGATGTATGCGATCCAATGAGTGTTGATGCTCGTGGCAAGTATCATTATTTTCTGACCTTCACAAAATGATTTGAGCAGATATGGATATATCTACTTGATGAAACATAAGTCTGAAATAATTGAAAGGTTCAAAGAATTTCAGAGTGAAGTGGAAAAATCATCGTAACAAGAAAACAAAGTTTCTACGATCTGATCGCGGAGACGAATATTTGAGTTACGAGTTTGGTCTTCAGTTAAAACAATGTGGAATAGTTGCACAGCTCACGCCACCTGGAACACCACAACGTTATGGTGTGTCCGAACGTCGTAACCGCACTTTATTGGATATGGTGTGATCTATGATGTCTCTTATCGGTTTTACCACTATTGTTTTGGGGTTGTGCATTAGAGACAGCTGCATTCACGTTTAAAAGGGCACCATCTAAATCCGTTGAGACGACACCGTATGAACTATGGTTTAGCAGTAAACCTAAGCTGTCGTTTCTTAAAGTTTGGAGTTGCGATGCTTATATGAAAAAGTTTCAACCTGATAAGCTCAAAACCAAATCGGAGAAGGGCGTCTTCATAGAATACCCAAAGGTAACTATTGGGTACACCTTCTATCACAGATCCGAAAGCAAGATTCGTTGCTAAGAATGGATCCTTTCTAGAGAAGGAGTTTCTCTCGAAAGAAGTGAGTGGGAGGAAAGTAGAACTTGATGAGGTAACTGTACCTGCTCCCTTATTGGAAAGTAGTTCATCACAGAAATCTGTTCCTGTGACTACTACACCAATTAGTGAGGAAGTTAATGATGATGATCATGAAACTTCAGATTAAGTTACTACAGAACCTTGTAGGTCTTCCAGAGTAAGATCCACACCAGAGTGGTACGGTAATCCTGTTCTAGAAGTCATGTTACTAGACCATGATGAACCTACAAACTATGAGGAAGCGATGATGAGCCCAGATTCCACGAAATGGCTTGAGGCCATAAAATCTGAGACATGATCCATGTATGAGAACAAAGTATGGACTTTGATTGACTTGCTCGATGATCAGCAAGCCATGTTAAATAAATGGATCTTCAAGAGGAAGACGGACATTGATAGTAGTGTTACTATCTACTAAGCTCGACTTGTTGCGAAATGTTTTCAACAAGTTCAAGGTGTTGAATACGATGAGATTTTCTCACTCGTATCGAAGCTTAAAATTTGTCTGAATCATGTTAGCAATTGCCACATTTTATGAAATCTGGCAAATGGATGTCAAAACTGCATTCCTTAATGGATTTATTAAAGAAGAGTTGTATATGATGCAACCAGAAGGTTTTGTCAATCCTGAAGGTGCTAACAAATTGTGCAAGCTCCAGCGATCCATCTATGGACTGGTGCAAGCATCTCGGAGTTGGAATATATGCTTTGATCAAAGCATATGGTTTTATACAGACTTTTGAAGAAGCCTGTATTTACAAGAAAGTGAGTGGGAGCTCTGTAGCATTTCTAATATTATATGTGGATGACATATTGTTAATTGGAAATGATATGGAAATTCTGGATAGCATGAAAGGATACTTGAATAAGAGTTTTTCAAAGCAAGACCTCGGTGAAGCTGCTTACACATTGAGCATCAAAGATCTATATAGATAGATCAAGACACTTGATAAGATTTTTCAATGAGTACATACCTTGATAAATTTTTGAAATAGTTCAAAATGGAACAGCTAAAGAAAGGAGTTCTTGCCTGTGTTACAAGGTGTGAAGTTGAGTAAGACTCAAGACCCGACCATTGCAGAAAATAGAAAGAGAATGAAAAGTCATTCCCTATGCCTCAGTCATAGGTTCTATAAAGTATGCTATGCTGTGAACAGACCTATTGTATACCTTGCTCTATGTGTGGCAAAGGAATACAATTTTGATCTAATAAGTAGATCACTGGTCATGGGTCAAGAATATCCTTAGTGAGGACTAAGGAGATGTTTCTCGGTTATGGAGGTGATAAAAGAGCCCGTCGTAAAAGTTACAACGATGCAAGCTTTTACACCAATCCAGATGACTCTAAGTCTCAATCTGGATACATATTAAAAGTGGGAGCAATTAGCTAGAGTAGCTCCATGCAGAACATTGTGGACATAGAATATTTGCGAAATACATACGGCTCTGAATATGACAGACCCGTTGACTAAGCTTCTCTCACGAGCAAAACATGATCATACCTTAGTACTCTTTTGGGTGTTAATCACATAGCGATGTGAACTAGATTATTGACTCTAGTAAACCTTTTGGGTGTTGATCACATGATGATGTGAACTATGGGTATTAATCACATACAGATGTGAATATTAGTGTTAAACCACATAGCGATGTGAACTAGATTATTGACTCTAGTGCAAGTGGGAGACTGAAAGAAATATGCCCTAGAGGCAATAATAAAGTTATTATTTATTTCCTTATTTCATGATAAATGTTTATTATTCATGCTAGAATTGTATTAACCGGAAACATAATACATGTGTGAATACATAGACAAACATAGTGTCACTAGTATGCCTCTACTTGACTAGCTCGTTTATCAAAGATGGTTATGTTTCCTAGCCATGGACAAAAGAGTTGTCATTTGATTAATGGGATCACATCATTAGGAGAATGATGTGATTGACATGACCCATTTCGTTAGCCTAGCACTTGATCGTTTAGTATGCTGCTATTGCTTTCTTCATGACTTATACATGTTCCTGTAACTATGAGAAATATGCAACTCCCGTTTACCGGAGGAACACTTTGGGTACTACCAAACGTCACAACGTAACTGGGTGATTATAAAGGAGTACTACAGGTGTCTCCAAAGGTACATGTTGAGTTGGCGTATTTCGAGATTAGGTTTTGTCACTCCGATTGTCGGAGAGGTATCTCTGGGCCCTCTCGGTAATGCACATCATTATAAGCCTTGCAAGCAATGTGACCAAATGAGTTGGTTACGGGATGATGCATTACGGAACGAGTAAAGAGACTTGCCAGTAACAAGATTGAACTAGGTATTGGATACCGACGATCAAATCTCGGGCAAGTAACATACCGATGACAAAGGGAACAACGTATGTTGTTATGCGGTTTGACCGATAAAGATCTTCGTAGAATATGTAGGAACCAGTATGGGCATCTAGGTCCCGCTATTGTTTATTGACCGAGAATGGTTCTAGGTCATGTCTACATAGTTCTTGAACCCGTAGGGTCCGCACGCTTAACGTTACAATGACAGTTTTATTATGAGTTTATAAGTTTTTATGTACCGAAGTTTGTTCGGAGTCCTGGATGTGATCACGGACATGACGAGGAGTCTCGAAATGGTCGAGACATAAAGATTGATATATTGGACGACTATATTCGGACACCGGAAGTGTTCCGGGTGATTTCGGAGAAAACCGGAGTGCCGGACGGTTACCGGAACCCCCCCCCCCCGGAGAGTTAATGGGCCACATGGGCCTTGGTGGGAAGAGAGAGGGGTGGCCAGGAAGGGCCGCGCGCCTCCTCTCCCTCTGGTCCGAATTGGACTAGGAGGGGGGCGGTGCCCCCCTCTTTCCTTCCCCTCCTCTCCCCTTCCTTCCCCTCCTAGTAGGAGTAGGAAAGGAGGAGTCCTACTCCTACTAGGAGG
>NC_041381.1:485014133-485031286 GCF_002162155.2 Triticum dicoccoides | reverse complement strand
GGGGGGGCGGCGCCCCCCTCTTTCCTTCCCCTCCTCTCCCCCTTCCTTCCCCTCCTAGTAGGAGTAGGAAAGGAGGAGTCCTACTCCTACTAGGAGGAGGACTCCTCCTCCTGGCGCGCCCAACAAGGGCCGGCCGGCCTCCCCCCTCCCTCCTTTATATACGGGGGCAGGGGGCACCCCATAGACACACAAGTTGATCTACGGATCGTTCCTTAGCCGTGTGCGGTGCCCCCCTCCACCATATTCCACCTCGGTCATATCGTCGCGGAGTTTAGGCGAAGCCCTGCGCCGGTAGAACATCATTATCGTCACCACGCCGTCGTGCTGACGGAACTCATCCCCGAAGCTTTGCTGGATCGGAGCCCGGGGATCGTCATCGAGCTGAACGTGTGCTGAACTCGGAGGTGCCATACGTTCGGTACTTGGATCGGTCGGATCGTGAAGACGTACGACTACATCAACCGCGTTGTCATAATGCTTCCGCTTACGGTCTACGAGGGTACGTGGACGGACACTCTCCCCTCTCGTTGCTATGCCATCACCATGATCTTGCTTGTACGTAGGAAATTTTTTGAAATTACTACGTTCCCCAACAATCACATCATTAGGAGAATGATGTGATGGAGAAGACCCAATCTTAAGCATAGCACAAGATCCTGTAGTTCGTTTTGCTAGAGCTTTTCCAATGTCAAGCATCTTTTCCTTAGACCATGAGATCGTGTAACTCCCGGATACCGTAGGAGTGCTTTGGGTGTATCAAACATCACAACGTAACTGGGTGACTGTAAAGGTGCACTACAGGTATCTCCGAAAGTGTCTGTTGGGTTGACACGGATCGAGACTGGGATTTGTCACTCTGTATGACGGAGAGGTATCTCTGGGCCCACTCGGTAATGCATCATCATAATGAGCTCAAAGTGACCAAGTGTCTGGTCACGGGATCATGCATTACGGTACGAGTAAAGTGACTTGCCGGTAACGAGACTGAACGAGGTATTGGGATACCGACGATCGAGTCTCGGGCAAGTAACATACCGATTGACAAAGGGAATTGTATACGGGGTTGATTGAATCCTCGACATCGTGGTTCATCCGATGAGATCATCAAGGAGCATGTGGGAGCCAACATGGGTATCCAGATCCCGCTGTTGGTTATTGACCAGAGAGCCATCTCGGTCATGTCTACGTGTCTCCCGAACCCATAGGGTCTACACACTTAAGGTTCAGTGACGCTAGGGTTGTAGAGATATGAGTATGCAGCAAACCGAAAGTTGTTCGGAGTCCCGGATGAGATCCCGGACGTCACGAGGAGTTCCGGAATGGTCCGGAGGTAAAGAATTATATATAGGAAGTGCAGTTTCGGCCATCGGGAGAGTTTCGGGGGTCACCGGTATTGTACCGGGACCACCGGAAAGGTCCCGGGGGTCCACCGGGTGGGGCCACCTATCCCGGAGGGCCCCATGGGCTGAAGTGGGAGGGGAACCAGCCCCTAGTGGGCTGGTGCAGCCCCCCTGGGCCCCCCTCTGCGCCTAGGGTTGGGAACCCTAGGGGAAGGGGCGCCTCCACTTGCCTTGGGGGGCACTCCACCCCCCTTGGCCGCCCCCCCCCCCCCTAGAGATCCCATCTCTAGGGTCGGCGCCCCCCAGGGGGCCTATATAAAGGAGGGGGGAGGGAGGGCAGCCGCACCCTGAAGTCTTGGCGCCTCCCTCTCCCCTGCTACACCTCTCCCTCTCGCAGAAGCTCGGCGAAGCTCTGCGGAAACTCTGCTGCATCCACCACCACGCCGTCATGCTGCTGGATCTTCATCAACCTCTCCCTCCTCCTTGCTGGATCAAGGTGCGAGAGACGTCATAAGCTCCGTACGTGTGTTGAACGCGGAGATGTTGTCCGTTCGGCACTTGGTCATCGGTGATTTGGATCACGACGAGTACGACTCCCTCAACCCCGTTCTCTTGAACGCTTCCGCTCGCAATCTACAAAGGTATGTAGATGCACTCCTATCACTCGTTGCTAGATGAACTCATAGATGGATTTTGGTGAAACTGTAGGAATTTTTTTATTTTCTGCAATGTTCCCCAACAGTGGCATCATGAGCTAGGTCTATGAGTAGTTCTCTATTGCACGAGTAGAACACAAATTTGTTGTGGGCATAGATGTTGTCAACTTTCTTGCCGCTACTAGTCTTATTTTGCTTCAGCGGTATTGTGGGATGAAGCGGCCCGGACCGACCTTACACGTACACTTACGTGAGACAAGTTCCACCGACTGAGATGCACTAGTTGCATAAGGTGGCTAGCGGGTGTCTGTCTCTCCCACTTTAGTTGGAGCGGATTCGATGAAAAGGGTCCTTATGAAGGGTAAATAGAAGTTGACAAATCACGTTGTGTCTTTTTCGTAGGTAAGAAAATGTTCTTGCTAGAACCCTATTGCAGCCACGTAAAAGATGCAACAACAATTAGAGGACGTCTAACTTGTTTTTGCAGCAATTGCTTTGTGATGTGATATGGCCAAAAAGTTGTGATGAATGATGAATGATATATTGTGATGTATGAGATCATGTTCTTGTAATAGGAATCACGACTTGCATGTCGATGAGTATGACAACCGGCAGGAGCCATAGGAGTTGTCTTAATTATTGTATGACCTGCGTGTCAATGATTTAACGCCATGTAATTACTTTACTATATTGCTAAACCGTTAGCCATAGTAGTAGAAGTAATAGTTGGCAAGCAACTTCATGGAGACACGATGATGGAGATCATGGTGTCATGCGGTGACGAAGATGATCATGGAGCCCCGAAGATGGAGATCAAAGGAGCTATATGATATTGGCCATATCATGTCACTACTATATAATTGCATGTGATGTTTATTATGTTTATGCATCTTGTTTACTTAGAATGACGGTAGTAAATAAGATGATCCCTTATAATAATTTCAAGAAAGTGTTCCCCCTAACTGTGCGTCGTTGCTAAAGTTCGTCGTTTCGAAGCACCACGTGATGATCGGGTGTGATAGATTCTTACGTTCACATACAACGGGTGTAAGACAGTTTTACACATGCAAAAACACTTAGGGTTAACTTGACGAGCCTAGCATGTACAGACATGGCCTCGGAACACAGAGACCGAAAGGTCGAACATGAGTCGTATGGAAGATACGATCAACATGGAGATGTTCACCGATGATGACTAGTCCGTCTCACGTGATGATCGGACATGGCCTACTCGACTCGGATCGTGTAACACTTAGATGACTAGAGGGATGTCAAATCTGAGTGGGAGTTCATTAAATAATTTGATTAGGTGAACTTAATTATCATGAACTTAGTCTAAAACCTTTGCAAATATGTCTTGTAGATCAAATGGCCAACGCTCATGTCAACATGAACTTCAACGCGTTCCTAGAGAAAACCAAGCTGAAAGATGATGGCAGCAACTATACGGACTGGGTCCGGAACCTGAGGATCATCCTCATCGCTGCCAAGAAAGCATATGTCCTAGAAGGACCACTAGGAGATGCACCCATCCCAGAGAACCAAGACGTTATGAACGCTTGGCAGTCATGTGCTGATGATTACTCCCTCGTTAAATGCGGCATGCTTTACAGCTTAGAACCGGGGCTCCAAAAGCGTTTTGAGCAACACGGAGCATATGAGATGTTCGAGGAGCTGAAAATGGTTTTCCAAGCTCATGCCCGGGTCGAGAGATATGAAGTCTCCGACAAGTTCTATAGTTGTAAGATGGAGGAAAATAGTTCTGTCAGTGAGCACATACTCAAAATGTCTGGGTTAGACAACCGCCTGTCCCAGCTGGACATTAACCTCCCGGACGAGGCGGTCATTGACAGAATCCAGCAGTCGCTCCCACCGAGCTACAAGAGCTTTGTGATGAACTACAATATGCAGGGGATGGTGAAAACTATTCCTGAAGTATTTTCAATGCTGAAGTCGGCAGAGGTAGAAATCAAGAAAGAACATCAAGTGTTGATGGTCAATAAAACCACCAAGTTCAAGAAGGGCAAGGGTAAGAAGAACTTCAAGAAGGACGACAAGGATGTTGCCGCGCCCGGTAAGCCAGTTGCCGGGAAGAAGTCAAAGAATGGACCCAAGCCTGAGACTGAGTGCTTTTATTGCAAAGGGAAGGGTCACTGGAAGCGGAACTGCCCCAAATACTTAGCGAACAAGAAGGCTGGCAACACCAAAGGTATATGCGATATACATGTAATTGATGTGTACCTTACCAGTACTCGTAGTAACTCATGGGTATTTGAAATCGGTGCCGTTGCTCATATTTGTAACTCACAGCAGGAGCTGCAGAATAAGCGGAGACTGGCGAAGGACGAGGTGACGATGCGCGTCGGGAATGGTTCCAAGGTCGATGTGATCACCGTCGGCATGCTGCCTCTACATTTACCCACGGGATTAGTTTTAAACCTCAATAATTGTTATTTAGTGCCAAGTTTGAGCATGAACATTGTATGTGGATCTCGTTTGATACGAGATGGCTACTCATTTAAATACGAGAATAATGGTTGTTCTATTTATATGAGAGATGTGTTTTATGGTCATGCCCTGATGGTCAATGGTTTATTCTTAATGAATCTCAAACGTAATGTTACACATATTCATAGTGTGAATACCAAAAGATGTAAAGTTGATAAGGATAGTCCCACATACTTGTGGCACTGCCGCCTTGGTCACATTAGTGTCAAGCACATGAAGAAGCTCCATGCTGATGGACTTTTAGAGTCTCTCGATTATAAATCATTTGACACATGCGAACCATGCCTCATGGGCAAAATGACCAAGACTCCGTTCTCCGCAACAATGGAGCGAGCAACCAACTTATTGGAAATCATACATACCGATGTGTGCGGTCCAATGAGCGTTGAGGCTCGCGGAGGATATCGTTATGTTCTCACTCTCACGGATGACTTGAGTAGATATGGGTATGTCTACTTGATGAAACACAAGTCTGAGACCTTTGAAAAGTTCAAGGAATTTCAGAATGAGGTAGAGAATCAACGTGACCGAAAGATAAAGTTCCTACGATCAGATTGTGGAGGAGAATATTTAAGTCATGAATTTGGTACGCACTTAAGGAAATGTGGAATCGTTTCACAACTCACGCCGCCTGGAACACCTCAGCGTAATGGTGTGTCCGAACATCGTAACCGCACTCTATTGGATATGGTGCGGTCTATGATGTCTCTTACCGATTTACCGCTATCATTTTGGGGATACGCTCTAGAGACAGCTACATTCACTTTAAATAGGGCTCCATCTAAATCCGTTGAGACGACACCGTATGAATTATGGTTTGGGAAGAAACCTAAGCTGTCGTTTCTAAAAGCTTGGGGATGCGATGCTTATGTCAAGAAACTTCAACCTGAAAAGCTTGAACCCAAGTCGGAAAAATGCGTCTTCATAGGATACCCTAAGGAAACCATTGGGTATACCTTCTACTTAAGATCCGAGGGCAAGATCTTTGTTGCCAAGAACGGATCCTTTCTGGAAAAAGAGTTTCTATCAAAAGAAGTAAGTGGGAGGAAAGTAGAACTCGATGAAGTACTACCTCTTGAACCGGAAAGTAGTGCAGCTCAGGAAAATGTTCCTGTGGTGCCTACACCAACTCGAGAGGAAATTAATGATGATGATCAAGGTACTTCGGATCAAGTTGCTACTGAACTTCGTAGGTCCACAAGGACACGTTCCACACCAGAGTGGTATGGCAACCCTGTCCTGGAAATCATGTTGTTAGACAACGGTGAACCTTCGAACTATGAAGAAGCGATGGCGGGCCCAGATTCCAACAAATGGCTTGAAGCCATGCAATCCGAGATAGAATCCATGTATGAAAACAAAGTATGGACTTTGACAGACTTGCCCGATGATCGGCGAGCGATAGAAAACAAATGGATCTTTAAGAAGAAGACGGACGCGGATGGTAATATTACCATCTATAAAGCTTGACTTGTCGCTAAGGGTTATCGGCAAGTTCAAGGGGTTGACTACGATGAGACTTTCTCTACCGTAGCGAAGCTGAAGTCCGTCCGAATCATGTTAGCAATTGCCGCATACTATGATTATGAGATATGGCAGATGGACGTCAAAACGGCATTCCTTAACGGACATCTTAAGGAGGAACTGTATATGATGCATCCGGAGGGTTTTGTCGATCCTACGAATGCTAACAAAGTATGCAAGCTCCAGCGATCCATTTATGGGCTGGTGGAAGCATCTCGGAGTTGGAACATTCGCTTTGATGAGACGATCAAAGCGTTTGGGTTTATGCAGACTTATGGAGAAGCCTGCGTTTACAAGAAAGTGAGTGGGAGCTCTGTAGCATTTCTCATATTATATGTAGATGACATACTTTTGATGGGAAATGATATAGAACTTTTGGACAGCATTAAGCCCTACTTGAACAAGTGTTTTTCAATGAAGGACCTTGGAGAAGCTGCTTACATATTAGGCATCAAGATCTATAGGGATAGATCGAGACGCCTCATAGGTCTTTCACAAAGCACATACCTTGATAAGATATTGAAGAAGTTCAAAATGGATCAGTCCAAGAAAGGGTTCTTGCCTGTGTTACAAGGTGTGAGATTGAGCTTGGCTCAATGCCCGACCATGGCAAAAGATAAAGAAGAGATGAGTGTCATCCCCTATGCTTCAGCCATAGCATCTATTATGTATGCCATGTTGTGTACCAGACCTGATGTCAACCTTGCCGTAAGTTTGGTAGGAAGGTACCAAAGTAATCCCGGCAAGGAACACTGGACAGCGGTCAAGAATATCCTGAAGTACCTGAAAAGGACAAAGGACATGTTTCTCATTTATGGAGGTGATGAACAGCTCGTCGTAAAGGGTTATGTCGACGCTAGCTTCGACACAGATCTGGATGACTCTAAGTCACAAACTGGATACGTGTATATGTTGAATGGTGGAGCAGTAAGCTGGTGCAGCTGCAAGCAGAGCGTCGTGGCGGGATCTACATGTGAAGCGGAGTACATGGCAGCCTCGGAGGCAGCGCATCAAGCAATTTGGGTGAAGGAGTTCATCACCGACCTAGGAGTCATACCCAATGCATCGGGGCCGATCAAACTCTTCTGTGACAACACTGGAGCTATTGCCCTTGCCAAGGAGCCCAGGTTTCACAAGAAGACCAGGCACATCAAGCGTCGTTTCAACTCCATCCGTGAAAATGTTCAAGATGGAGACATAGATATTTGCAAAGTACATACGGATCTGAATGTCGCAGATCCCTTGACTAAACCTCTTTCGCGAGCAAAACATGATCAACACCAGAACTCTATGGGTGTTCGATTCATCACAATGTAATTAGATTATTGACTCTAGTGAAAGTGGGAGACTGTTGGAAATATGCCCTAGAGGCAATAATAAAAGGATTATTATTATATTTCCTTGTTCATGATAATTGTCTTTATTCATGCTATAATTGTATTATCCGGAAATCGTAATACACGTGTGAATACATAGACCATAATATGTCCCTAGTAAGCCTCTAGTTGACTAGCTCGTTGATCAACAGATAGTCATGGTTTCCTGACTATGGACATTAGATGTCGTTGATAACGGGATCACATCATTAGGAGAATGATTTGATGGACAAGACCCAATCCTAAGCATAGCACAAGATCGTGTAGTTCGTTTTGCTAGAGCTTTTCCAATGTCAAGCATCTTTTCCTTAGACCATGAGATCGTGTAACTCCCGGATACCATAGGAGTGCTTTGGGTGTATCAAACGTCACAACGTAACTGGGTGACTATAAAGGTGCACTACAGGTATCTCCGAAAGTGTCTATTGGGTTGACACAGATCGAGACTGGGATTTGTCACTCCGTATGACAGAGAGGTATCTCTGGGCCCACTCGGTAATGCATCATCATAATGAGCTCAAAGTGACCAAGTGTCTGGTCACGGGATCATGCATTACGGTACGAGTAAAGTGACTTGCCGGTAACGAGACTGAACGAGGTATTGGGATACCGATGATCGAGTCTTGGGCAAGTAACGTACCGATTGACAAAGGGAATTGTATACAGGGTTGATTGAATCCTCGACATCGTGGTTTATCCGATGAGATCATCGAGGAGCATGTGGGAGCCAGCATGGGTATCCAGATCCCGCTGTTGGTTATTGACCGGAGAGCCGTCTTGGTCATGTCTACGTGTCACCCGAACCCGTAGGGTCTACACACTTAAGGTTCGGTGACGCTAGGGTTGTAGAGATATGAGTATGCAGCAAACCGAAAGTTGTTTGGAGTCCCGGATGAGATCCCGGACGTCACGAGGAGTTCCGGAATGGTCCGGAGGTAAAGAATTATATATGGGAAGTGCAGTTTCGGTCATCGGGAGAGTTTCGGGGGTCACCGGTATTGTACCGGGACCACCGGAAGGGTCCCGGGGGTCCACCGGGTGGGGCCACCTATCCCGGAGGGCCCCATGGGCTGAAGTGGGAGGGGAACCAGCCCCTAGTGGGCTGGTGCGCCCCCCTGGTCCCCCCTCTGCGCCTAGGGTTGGGAACCCTAGGGGAGGGGGCGCCTCCACTTGCCTTGGGGGGCATTCCACCCCCCTTGGCCGCCGCCCCCCTAGAGATCCCATCTCTAGGGCCGGCGCCCCCCCTTGGGGCCTATATAAAGGAGGGGAGGGAGGGAAGCCGCACCCTGAAGTCTTGGCGCCTCCCTCTCCCCTGCTACACCTCTCCCTCTCACAGAAGCTCGGCGAAGTTCTGCCGGAACTCTGCTGCATCCACCACCACGCCATCGTGCTGCTGGATCTTCATCAACCTCTCCCTCCTCCTTGCTGGATCAAGGTGCGGGAAACGTCATCCGCTCCGTACGTGTGTTGAACACGGAGGTGTTGTCCGTTCGGCACTTGGTCATCGGTGATTTGGATCACGACGAGTACGACTCCCTCAACCCCGTTCTCTTGAACGCTTCCGCTCGCGATCTACAAAGGTATGTAGATGCACTCCTATCACTCGTTGCTAGATGAACTCATAGATGGATCTTGGTGAAACCGTAGGAAATTTTTTATTTTCTGCAACGTTCCCTAACAACCGTCCCCACCCCGGCCGCCGCCCCCACACTCCGGCCGCCTCCCCACATCCCCTGCTGCCCCACTCCGCCACCGTCCCCACCCCGGCCGTCGCCCCCACACTCCGGCCGCCTCGCCACTCCACCACCGCCCCCACTCCGGCCGCCGCGCCCCACTCTGCATTATTGTAGATGCTTAATTAATTGTGTGTGTGTGTGCCTATGTGTGTGTGTGTGTGTATCAGGATTGACATTGTAGAGGTAGGCTTGTGATGTTTGTAGTGTATTAGGATTGACATTGTTAATTTGTTACTAATTATAGTGTAGTTTCCCTAGTGTCATTGATATATATTAGATGTTTCCCTAGTGTAGTTTCCCTAACATTGAAACAAACCCTATGATGTTTTTCCCTAGCTAGTAGTTTCCCTAACATTGAAATAAACCCTATGATGTTTCCCTAGTAGTTTCCCTAACATTGACATAAACCCTATATTTCTCTATCCGATGAATCAATGTATTGTTTCTATCTATCTGATGTTTTCTCTCTATCTCATGAATGCTTGTGTTAGAACAAACATTGATGTTTAATTAACTCTATCAAATCAATGCTTATAATAGGAAAACGGCGACACCACCACCACCACCATGTCGACTGTGCAAGTCAAGGTGTGCCAGCAGCCTTGCAACTGGCACGCTGTTCGGCATCTACTTCCAACTGAGTTTTCTTCATGCGGTGGTAACAAATTATATGAAACTTGTAACAACTATTTTGTTTTTAATGTTGTTGCCATTAATGCATTGTGTATATCTGTAGGACCTTGAAGTAAGTCTAGAGGGGGGTGATTAGACTACTTGACCAATAAAAACTTAACCTTTTCCCAATTTTAGAGTTTGGCAGATTTTAGCTACTTTAGGACAAGTCAAGCAATCATCACACAATTCAAGCAATCATGCAAAGAGTGTATAGGCAGCGGAAATTAAAGCATGCAACTTGCAAGAAAGTAAAGGGAAGGGTTTGGAGGATTCAAACGCAATTGGAGACACGGATGTTTTTGGCGTGGTTCCGATAGGTGGTGCTATCGTACATCCACGTTGATGGAGACCTCAACCCACGAAGGGTAACGGCTGCGCGAGTCCACGGAGGGCTCCACCCACGAAGGGTCCACGAAGAAGCAACCTTGTCTATCCCACCATGGCCGTCGCCCACGAAGGACTTGCCTCACTAGCGGTAGATCTTCATGAAGTAGGCGATCTCCTTGCCCTTACAAACTCCTTGGTTCAACTCCACAATCTTGTCGGAGGCTCCCAAGTGACACCTAGCCAATCTAGGAGACACCACTCTCCAAGAAGTAACAAATGGTGCGTTGATGATGAACTCCTTGCTCTTGTGCTTCAAATGATAGTCTCCCCAACACTCAACTCTCTCTCATAGGTTTTGGATCTGGTGGAAAGAAGATTTGAGTGGAAAGCAACTTGGGGAAGGCTAGAGATCAAGATTCATATGGTAGGAATGGAATATCTTGGCCTCAACACATGAGTAGGTGGTTCTCTCTCAGAAATGGTAAGTTGGAAGGGTAGGTTCGTTCTGATGGCTCTCTCCACGAATGAAGAGGAGGTGGAGGGGTATATATAGCCTCCACACAAAATCTAACCATTACACACAATTTACCAAACTTGGTGGGACCGAATCGTGAAACTCGGTCGGACCGATTTAGTAAACCTAGTGACCGTTAGTGATTTTCGGTGGGACCGACATGCAACTCGGTAGGACCGATATGGTTAGGGTTAGGGCATAACGTAATCTCGGTGAGACCGATTACACAAACTCGGTGAGACCGATTTGGTAATAAGCTTTCCAGAGAGTTGGTCAGGTAAACTCGGTGGGACCGATTTGCTCTTTTTGGTGAGACCAAAATGTTACAAAAAGGAAACAGAGAGTTTACATTGCAATCTCGGTGGGACCGATCACTCATTTCGGTTAGACCGAAACGTTACGAAGGGAAACAGAGAGATTGCAATCCCATCTCGGTGAGACCGAGATCCCTATCGGTAAGACTGATTTACTTAGGGTTTGTGGCAGTGGCTATGACTTTTGGAATCGGTGGCGCCGGATAGGAAGAATCGGTGTGACCGATTTTGGCTTTGGGTTTAGGTCATTTGTGGATGTGGGAAAGTAGTTGAGGGTTTTGGAGCATATCACTAAGCACATGAAGCAAGAGGCTCATTAAGCAACACCTCATCCCTCCTTGATAGTATTGGCTTTTCCTATAGACTCAATGTGATCTTGGATCACTAAAATGTAAAATGAAGAGTCTTGAGCTTCTGAGCTTGAGCCAATCATTTGTCCTTAGTATTTTGAGGGATCCACTTTCATCATCCATGCCATGCCATTCATTGAGATTTCCTGAAATAATAGTTTTGGAATAGCATTAGCTCAATGAGCTATATGTTGTTATGAATTACCAAACCCACCTAGGGATAGTTGCAATTTCAATATTATTTTGCTTTTTTTACACAAATCGTCCCATGCAATGTGAGGTTGGAATTCAACAAGCTGACCGGAGACATTGTGACCTTTGAGGCTCCCGGGGCCCCTAACTTTCGAGGTCGAGAAAGGATGAAATGTGTCACAGATGGGAGGAGATGGATGGGTCCGTTTCATCGCCCACATGGGTATCACTGGTGGTGAGTTGATCCGCTTCTCCTTCAGAGCAGAAAGACCCAAGCTCGCCGCCATTTATGTCAACATGGAGGAAGATGATAAGGACCCACTTGATGAAGCCATCTATGCTCAAAGAATTAGGCTGAGCGAGGAGGAGGTGGGCAACCTATGGCACATAATTCCACCACGTGCTGACTTCGTTGGGGTGCCATTCGTGACCCGCTTGACAATTACCATGGTTGATCGGCATGTCATGGTATGTTATACTTACTGTAGTAATTTGATGGTATGCTTTATTGTTATACTAACAAATGCAAATTATCTGTATGTAGAATCCGATGATATGCATAGTGTAGAATCCAATGATATGCTTACTGTAGAATTCAATGATATGCTTAATTAGTGTAGAGTCCAACGATATGCTTAGTGAATCCGATGATATGCTTAGTGTAGAGTCCAATGATATGTTGTGTAGAAGCTAGCCGATGATATGCTTTGGTGTAGAGTCCGATGCCATGCTTACTGTAGAGTCCAATGACCTACTTACTATAGAATCCGATGATATGCTTTAGTGTAGCTAGAGTCCAATGATATATATGCTTACTGTAGAATCCGATGATATGCTTAGTGTAGCTAGAGCCCAATGATATATATGCTTAGTGTAGAATCCAAGGAAACTGTTAATAGTGTAGAATCCATACTCATTAGTAGAATTCATGCTTAGTAGAAATGTAGTACTATCTTTTGATAGTATAGAAATCTATACTTAGTAGAAATATATTTGCAAGAGTATATATGTGCGAGGCTACTTATTAATTAATATGTTTTTCTTATTCAGAAATTGCCAAAGAGCCTATATGTGAGTTGTGGTATCGAGCCTGATGAAGAAGGCTCTGCTGGAATACGCCTTACCGCAAGGGGCTCCGTCATCACCTGTGCGTACGACGTGGACGCGGACGGTCGCACACACTTAAGCTCGATTGGGTGGAAGAGCTTCCTCATTGGCAAGAATCTTCATGTTGGACAGGCCA
The DNA here is from genome assembly GCF_002162155.2 of Triticum dicoccoides. NCBI lineage: Eukaryota > Viridiplantae > Streptophyta > Magnoliopsida > Poales > Poaceae > Triticum > Triticum dicoccoides. Next base: position 485,018,531 of record NC_041381.1, on the reverse strand, counting down.
TCCTAATTACTATCAGGAACACCCACCGCCAAGTCTTGAGGATGATGATCGTCATCTATATCATCTAGAACTATATATGTGTGTGGCTGCTGAACCATATATATGCTACTATGACTACCTACTAGACTGCTTATCAACTATTAGTTCACCATATGAGATCTATCATTGACTATATATGAGTACTTATAATGTTTGTGAGATTGTGGTTATATTAAATCTGGTATTGTGGTTAATGATATTGTTATATGAGTACCTAGTACTTGTGAATTTGCAGCTTATTGAAACGGGTATTGTTCTACATTATAAAAAGCAGAAAAAAATGTTGAACGATACAGCAGCGGCCCGGGGACAGGAAAAACACTACAGCTAAATAGTAGTAGCGCGTGACTGAAGAGCGCTACTGATAAGGTGACTAGTAGTAGCGCTCGGTTAGACCACGCTACTACTACCAGTTAGCTGCAGCGTCGTAGTAATAGCGCAGCTACCTGCGCTACTGATAGCCATAAAACCCGTGCCACTACTAGGGTTTTCCCTAGTAGTGGATACTCCCTCCATTCCAAAATAGATGGCTCAACTTTGTACTAACTTTAGTATAAAGTTGAGTCATCTATTTGGAACGGAGGGGGTAGATGATAGATCAAATACGTAGAGTAGAAACGAAAAATTCAAAGCGGAATGGATGCCCTACCTCTCCCTACAAGTTCTAGCATAGTCTGGAACTGAAGAGACATAGTACGCATAGCGGATTTGGGGGTGGGCGGGGGGGGGGGGGCTATGCGGTAGCTCACCCTTGTCGAGGCCACGTTCACTGTTTTGACCCTTTTTGAAACTTCCGCACGATCTAACCCTGCTTTCAAAACAAATCGAGATCTGATCCTTTTCCTACCGCTATTGGCCTCGGCAGTAGCATAACACAGCCTACCGCCTGAGTCGTTGCTGGTAGGACTTACCTGTGTCGGCACGCCCGGTTATAGTATGGAAAAGACCCTACCGCCATAGTCCTTGGCGGTAGGGTCTTTGCCTTTGTTTATTGCATGCATGCCCCTATAATAATTGCATGCATGTCCCTACCACCAAGGACCATGACGGTAGGGGTATTGTTCACACCGAACGGGTGTGGTGGTGCCTTGGCGGTAGCATGTGCTACCCTACCGCCGAGAGCAGTGGCGGTAGGAAAAAGGGTCAGATCGTGATATTTTTTTTGCAAAGTGGGGTCAGATCATGCTGAAGTTTCAAAACAGGGTCAAAACAGTGAATTCCCCCGTCGACGGCCCTACACGTATACCTAAAGTACTAAAGCTACCATTTATATTTTTCATCACTCAACAGAGGCAAACATAGGTAGACCCATTTGAGTGAACCACATTTCAATAATTTCCTTCCCATCTCCTTCTTCCATTGTTGTCCACCCTCTCTCTCTCTCTCTTCACCTTTTCCCTCTCTTCCTTCCTTTTTTCATTTTTTTGCATGGAGCAGTTTACTCCTCTGCAAGAGACCTCTCGCCCTGCAGAGCATCACCCGAACCTGAGTTGCAAAGTCAGAGCCGAGCTGAACCCGCGGAGTAGCACGTTGGTGCAGCGTGTTGGCCATGCCCTATGTGTGTTGCCCCATAGGTGAAAATCAGACCCTTGCTGCATCCGATTGATGGTGACAACATCTTTGACGTCACCCCCGCCTTTGTTTAAGGGCATGAACTATGATGGCGTATGGATAAAGATGCCTCATGAGAAAAAGTAGGTTGAGGCATCTACATTGATTTTTTTCTCCTCAACGCAAGCTACCACTAGTGGGCCTCATCAAGCAATACACATGCATGTCATGCATCTTTATTCTTTACTCCAACTTTTCCAGCTTTTTACACCGGATCACACTTTTTTTCCAAGCAGAGGCGGAACCAGGATTTCCGAAAGCCTAGGGCTAAAACTAAGCTGCTATAAAGAACGCCAAATACCACACTTATAAATTCAATGCTATAAGGATGAAATATGTATTCTAATGCTATAAGAGAAAATTCGATAAAAACATATAAATTTTTTACGAGGATGAATCATTGCAAATGTTGGTACCAAATTAATGAAAGTATTTAGAATCAAGATACTAAGTCAATTCTTAATACGAAGTTTTGCCAAATAAGAATATACTCCCTCCGTCCGGAAAAGCTTGTCCTTGAAATGGGTGTATCTAGCACTAATTTGGTGCTAGATACATCCATTCAAAGGACAAGTTTGGGACAAGCTTTTTCGGACGGTGGGAGTAATATACTATTATCACAAAATGCACGACTCGTAGACACGTAGTAGGCCCTTGCATTTCCTCATTCTTTTCATAGCATTCTATAATCTTAATATCGTCAATGCTTAGATGTAGATTGGTTGGGCATTGCTTGAAAGAGATGTAATTACTCACTTCATCTTTGATTTATAATTCCCGTCGATAAAAAAATTGATTGAAGTTATACAATTTAACATTATTAAATTATTGATTTATACCGATACATAAAAGATAAGGAAAACAATTAGATGATAAATGGTACTCCCTCCGTTCCGAATTACTTGTCTTAGATTTGTCTAGATACAGAGGTATCTAGCACTAAAGTGGGTCTAGATACATCCGTATCTAGACAAATCCAAGACAAGTAATTTGGAACGGAGGGAGTACAAATTACCTTTCCAGCCGGTACGGTGGTGTAAGGCTGGGAACAGAACAGAGATGGCCAAGCAAAACTGGAACAAAAATTAGATGGCCATGAAGTGAGATTCGAGCGCCGAGAGCTGGGCGCAGATTCCGTCTGTAGAGAGACGAGGGCAAGCGGCGCAGCCATGAGCGAGGTTTTTTTTTCGATTGGGCGAGCTCTTTACCGATCAGGCGAGCTCATCGAATCGCTGGGCGATTCTTTTGCTTTTACCGATTGGGTTTCCAAGGTGGAGAGCTTAGTGGGCTGAGAAACTTGAAGGTCTATGGGCTAAAGCCTGCAGGTGGGTATACAAGCCTGGGGCCGGGCCATTAAAAGGCTAAAAAACCCTCAAAAAAAATTAAAAGGCTAAAATTCTGAACAAAATTTACTAAGGCTATAGGCACTAGTTGGGCCACGCCTGGGGCTATAGCCCCAGTTGCCCCCAATTTCGCTTCAGCACCCCCTCCTGCTGAGGATCCCGCTACACCATCCGAATCTATTTCTTCTGACATCCGATCATATATGCCATACATGACATCACCCTAGGGCTATGCATTGGCCATTCTGTGAGTGGTGTCAGATATGTCACCCTTCGATCCACGTGAGAGGCGGCAGTGGCATTCCCAGCTGCACTGACTCGGCCGGCGTCGTGTGACTTACCATGTTCCACGCAGCCGGAGAGGCCACACCCGCTCTCCATGGTTTCTGGTTTCTCTCTCCGTCGGTGAAACAAGGACTGCACTGCTCTTTGATGGCGTGATTGTGTCATCCGGCGGCCCTCTAGAACTTGTTTATAGCTATGTAGCGTGGGAAGTCAACATCTTTGCAGTTAACCACGGCATTGTTCTGTGGGTTTTTCATAGCTTATTACGTAGGTTGTGAGTGGACGCCAGCATGCTAATAAGTTGGAGGTCGTATGCTTGGACGGCTACATATGTTTTGATAACTCGCCCATGCATGCAGGTGGCACACATGACACCGGGCTCAAAGATGCAAAACATGACGAGCAGTCGAGCATTACTTAGTGCTTTGACTAATGAACTTCATGAGGCAGCTTGATAGTTGACTTGAAGATATGAGATCCCTCAAGATCTACAAGAGAGTGCGGAACTCGATCAACATGGACCACTTAATAGGTCCAAAAGTCTGAATATTGTGTTCTTATATTATACATCCAGTGGACGGACTGCATGCAGTTTTTCGGGTAAAGACGTGATAGTATTGACCAACTTACAGGATCACGACTACATGATCGACTTACGAGATCACGGGCAAATTTTTCTCTCATTATTATATATACTCTGCGTAGTGCATTTTTTTTAAATGCTGAAGTATAGGTTGTTCTCCAGTACAAACAAGTCAATGATAATCAAGATAGCATATGTATGATACATAATCATTTGAGATTTATGTCTCACAATCAGTAATGTGATTGCCATTCATCAGACCCTAGACGTCGCCGCTGCTGCCCCCTCCTCCCCTCGCTGCTGCCGGCAAACACTGCTGAGCAAAGCTCGTTGGTGCATGGTTGGCAGTGGCGGGATGTCAAGCAGTTATGCGAGGCGAGATGTCGCGTTGGCGACAAGGTGGCACATGCATCGATCTTCTCTGTCGGCGGCCTTCTCCTTCCAGGAGCAACGGAGATGGAGGCAAGGTGCCGGGCTCTTCCCGGCGGCACAATATGGCACCTAGGCAAAGCGGCAAGGATTGCAGCACGACGGCCT
>NC_041381.1:484957120-485013740 GCF_002162155.2 Triticum dicoccoides | reverse complement strand
CAGACGCCTTTTTAGGTTCGGACGGCGCTTTTTGTTGAAAACGGGCCCAGCCACGCCCCCAACGCCTCCCAGGACGTCAAAATAGCGCCGGCAAACATAGGCGAAACCCAACGCGTTAGGGGCTCTTGGGGGCGCCGGCGCAAGTTTCCGTGAATCACGTCTCCCCACATGTCCTTTTTCTTGGCCCACTTAGTCATTTCCTTCGCAAACTTTTGGTTGGGGTGGGGTGTGGCTGGGAAGATGCCCTCCCCATGCACTTTTATTTTGCCGGATGAAGTATTTGGCATCAACTTTTTAGGTTCGGTGGTCTTCTTGGGGGCTCTAACGGCTGGAGATGCTCTTAATGCATCTTCGGTTCCTGCTGGCGCAACTTTGTTTCGGGTGTGGTCCATAACATCTCCCCGATGACGGCTTCGGCTGGCTACATAGGCACACATGTACCATGCCCATAGAGCTCCGGTGGCTCAGGTGTGGTTGTTGTCGTTTCATTGAGCATGTGGGCCTGGTTGGGCTTCATCTGGGGAGTGGTAGGTGGGAAACTGTTCGGATCAATTTTCATGTTCATTAAGTTTGATTTTTTTCCCTAAAAAGGTTTATTTTTTTTGCTATAATTGCATGATACTTGAATGCAAGATTCGGAGGAAAACCTATTTGCATTTGTGGAAATGTAAACACGAATCAGATCCCTAGTTAGCCCTCTGGACTAGCTCGTGTATTGTTGATAGTTTCGTTTTTCTAAAAATTTGCGTTTTTATTGTAACAAGGGTGCCAGATATAATGAGAACACATTTTTAGGGTAACAATAATGTTGAATAGACGAAACTTACTAAATGCTGTGAGATCACGCCATTAATTTGTTGTCGGTAATTTCGTATAAAATGTTAACGTTTACTTGGGTCCTTAGACCATGAGAAATCGTATACCCAAATATCAGATGGTTACTTTGGGGTAGCAAAGTGTCACTCCATAACTGAGTGATCATAGAGGTAATTTGGATATGCCAAAAATATATGTTATGGTGTTCATTATGTCAAGACCGAGATTTGCCCCTCAAGCGATGGAAAGATACACTCTAGACACACCCAATATTACAGTGTTCATCATCGCTTGGCCAAGCATAGTGGCTAAGATGTGGGGACATCGGAATACGGAAACGATAAAGAGTACAACCCGTTAACAAGGATAACTAAGTATATTGATCAAGTAGTTGATCGTATGAATACCACAAAAGTCTCACCTTAGGTTTTATAGCGTATGGAGGAAAACGGAATTGTATATAGTAATGAAAGGTTTGCTGGATACATATCTTTATTGATAGGGAATTATTATGGGTGTCCTGATCCCGCGGATATTATTGAATGGGAGGTGTTCTGGGTATGTCCGTATATTACCGAACCTGTAAGGTCACAAACTTAACGACTAGCGGTAAGTAAGATAACTAGAAAATAATGGAGAATGGGAAAATGGGCTCCGAAAGTGTTTCGGATGATCCCGGAAGTGTTTCAGAAGGTCCCGAGAGTGTCCCATTTTTTGCATGGGAGCATTGTCGGTGTCAAAACCGGCGGATCTTGGGTAGGGGGTCCCGAACTGTGCGTCTAAGGTTAATGGTAACAGGAGGCAGGGGACACGACCCAGGTTCGGGCCCTCTCGATGAAGGTAATACCCCACTTCATGCTTGATTGATCTTGATGATATGAGTATTACAAGAGTTGATCTACCACGAGATCGTAGAGGCTAAACCATAGAAGCTAGCCTATGATTATGATTGTTCTTGTCCTACAGACTAAACCCTCCGGTTTATATAGACACCGGAGGGGGCTAGGGTTACATAGAGTCGGTTACAGAGAAGGAGATCTACATATCCGAATTGCCAAGCTTGCCTTCCATGCAAAGGAGAGTCCCATCTAGACACGGGACGAAGTCTTCAATCTTGTATCTTCATAGTCCAACAGTCCGTCCAAAGTATATAGTCCGGTTGTTCGAGGACCCCTTAATCCAGGACTCCCTCAGTAGCCCCTGAACCAGGCTTCAATGACGATGAGTCCAGCGCGCAGATTGTCTTCGGCATTGCATGGCGGGTTCCTTCTCCGAATACTCCATAGAAGATTTTGAACACAAGGATCGTGTCCGGCTCTGCAAAACAAATTCCACATTCCACCGTAGAGAGTACAATATTCCACAAATCTAATCTGCCGACAGCTTTTTCATAGCGTGACATCATGCCACGGCCCGGTCATTATTCAAACCGTTTTTCACAACCTACCACCGCACATATCGCGAGGCAGCTTTATTGGCACGTCCCGTCGAAGCAGAGATCGTGTCCCCTTATCACGGGATTCTCATCAATACGGGTGTGGGTAACCCAACCGTGCCATCAATCATGGCGCTTGGGGAATAAGCGATTTTAGCGGGCAAGTGGGGAGGCGCAGGATCTCTGCTGCCTTTATAAGGGGATAAGAACTCCCTTTTTCACCCACGCCCTCCTCTACTCATCCATTCCTTTTCGCTCGAGCCCTAGTGCCCAAGCGCTCCTCTTCTCCGCCTAAAAAGGCTTCCCGAAAATGTCCGGATCCGGAGCAGGAGGCAAGTGGATGGCCTCTACCGTCCGGGAGAAGGACATCAAAAAGCTTCGGGCCAAGAGAATTGGCCACCGTCTTCCGACGGCGGGACAGATCATCCCCACTCTGGAACCCCACGAGAGGGTGGTATTCCTCCCTCATTTTATCCGCGGGCTAGGGTTTCCCCTTCATCCATTCGTTCGTGGCATCATGTATTATTACGGGATTGATTTTCATGATCTACACCAAATTCCTTCCTCAACATCTCGACATTCATCGTTGTGTGCGAGGCCTTTCTCCGCGTCCCGCCGCACTTCGGCTTATGGCTAAAGGTTTTTAATGTGAAGCCCAAGGTAGTGAGCGGCGAGCATGCAGAATGCGGAGGCCCCATGGTGAGCAAGATGCCCAATGTGACATGGCCAACATGTACTTTTAATGATTCCATCAAGGAGTGGTAGCAGCAGTGGTTTTACATCACCGAGCCGCGTGGCAAGGAATGGGCCGCCGCTCCAGAGTTCAGATCCGGTGCCCCCCTGCGACTTACTGTAAGTGCATCTAGTGCCACCCCTAGTTGGTTTTGGAGTATTGACGACAAAGTTGGTTGAGGGACTAATGCGTTTGTGAGAATTGCAGGATAACGCAGGTAGTGTCCCTCATTGATTCGGTTTACCTACCGGAGATGACCCCTAAAAATGTATGAAGACATTGAAGACAATGGTGGTATGAGAAGATATTCATATTGAAGACTATGACATGAGAAGACATTGCGTGAAGACTATGGAGCGCGAAGACTGTGTGGATTCACTGCTTCCTTTTCTTCTTTGTTGAGTCATAGGAACCACCGTACTGTTAAGTGGGGTCCAAGTGAACTAAGTCAGAGTGACTGAAGTGATGCTCAACTCAAATCCTATGTCTTCGAGCGAAGACAATGAGAGCAAACCTTATCCAGAGCTGGATGAGTCAGCGTTGCTTGTAGCCCAAGTAAAGTTGCCGCGTGTGTTTGAAATCTGACCGTTGGAACACGTGTCAGTTCCTTAGTGACCCAGGGTCATTTTGGACAAATCAGGTCGGGTTGCCTAGTGGCTATAAATAGCCCACCCCCTACACCATAAATTGGGGCTGCTCAGAGTTTGTACACGGCTTTTGTCATTTGAGAGCAACCCACCTCGAAGCATTTGAGAGAGAGAAAAATCCTTGCGAGGACAAAGCCCAAACACCTAGAGCCAAAGTGTGTTAGGCATCACTGAAGTCTTTTTGTCTGTGTGACCTGAAGACTTATTACACTTGAGGACTATGTATCCTCCAGCCGGTTAGGCATCGCGTTCTGAGGATCCAAGAGTCATTGTGGATTGCCGGTGAATGAATTCTGTGAAGGTTTGGAAGTCTACCTTGAAGACTTACTAGAGTGATTGGGCGAGGACTGGGTGTCCTTAGCTCAAGGGGAATAAGGTGAAGACACGGTCTTCTGAGTTAAATCTCAGCCTCCCTAACCAGACGTACAGTTGTCACAGCAACTGGAACTGGTCCAACAAATCCTGTGTCTTCAACAAGCAACTGGTTCTATCCCTTTCCATCCTTTACTTAAGTTTGTCTTCGTGAAGTCACTGCCCATATGTCTATCTGTTTGACTTCATTGTTTGACTACTACTGTTGATTGGCTTCATACTATCTTCCATCCTGATCCTTACTACTTAGCTGCTATTAGTCCTGTACTTTCACATCATTGCATACTTGACTATGGCTCGCTTAAGGTAGTTTATCTTCCGCTGCATATCAATTAGGTTATTTCTGTTGTTTGTCCTCTAAACTTCCAAGTTTTGAAGACTTTCACAAAAATCGCCTATTCACCCCCCCCCCTCTAGTCGATACTAGCACTTTCAATTGGTATCAGAGCAAGGTACTCCCTTGTTCTGTGTTATTCGGTTTAACCACCTGGAGTTTCAGCTATGTCGATTGCAGTGATAATCAAAGTCTCCGCTGCTTGTCCGGTGTTTGATGGAACTGAATATCCCTACTGGAAGAATAAGATGCGCACGCATCTTGAAGCCATTGATGTCGACCTCTGGTATGTCGTCAAGAACGGCGTTCCCAAAACTGGTGAAGGTGTCACCCCCACTGATGTCAAGAAGTTCATTCAACTGGACTCTACTGCAAAGAACACCATCTGTGGTCATCTGACCAAAGGACAGTATGGCCGTGTGAGTGCTCTGGAAACGTCGAAGCTAGTCTGGGACTGGCTATCCAAGGTTAATGAAGGCGTCTCAACCCAGAGAGATCAAAGGATCAGTGTTCTTCGCAACCTTTTCAACCGATTCAAGAGGAACGACAATGAAAATGTCCAGCTCACGTTTGATCGTCTAACTGACATCACAAATGAGCTTCAAGCTCTTGGCGCCACTGAGATCACCAAGCATGAAATCGTCAAGACACTGCTGAGATCACTTGACAGCTCCTTTGACACCCTTGCCCTCATGATTCAAGAACGTCCTGACTTCAAGACACTCAATCCGTCTGATATACTTGAGAGGCTCAACACACATGAGTTCCAGCTTTCCGAGAAAAGAGATATCTATGGTCCCAATTATGGCCGAACTCGTGCCTTGAAGGCAAAAGTGATTTCCTCATCTGAAGAAGAATCTGACTGCAGTTCTGATGATCCTGAAGACATTGGAAAGGAACTTGCCATGCTTGTGAAGAAGTTTCAGAGGTTCACCAAGAAGAAGGGCTTCAGAAAGTCTTCACGATCCAGCTCCAAGATTGATGAAGCTTCCACCCATGACCACAAGAAGAGAACCTGCCACAAGTGCAAGAAACCTGGTCACTACATATATGAGTGTCCATAGTGGGACAATGAGAAGAAGAAGAAGAAGAAGAGCAAGGAATATGATTCTGATGACAAGAAGAAGAAGAAATCCTCAAAGTCTTCTTCCAAGTCTTCATCACACAAGAAGAGTTCATCAGGCAAGGCTCGTGCCTTTGTTGGCAAGAAAATGGATTTAGAGGAGGAGTCTGCTTCTGAGGAGGCGGAGGTGGAATCTGGAGAGGAGTCCGACCCTGGCGTTGCGAGTCTGGCTCTAGCCATAGCCTATGTTGCCAAGTCCATCTTCAACACTGAAGGCAATGACTTCCACACCAACGCTGAAGCTGATGACATGGACAATCCTGCTCCCACCTACTGCTTCATGGCACGCGGTGCCAAGGTAAAATCACGCGATGCTTACTTTCAAACATCAAGTGAAGATGACTCTGATTGTGAATCTAAACCCAGCTACAAAACACTTGCTAAAATTGCTACTGAACAACAAAGGGCTATGGAACATACTCAAAAACTGTTAGACAAAAGCGATGACCTGTTGGACGCGGAAATGACACGTTCACAGTCCTTAGTAGAAGACATAAAAAATCTTCATGCTAAGTACCAAGAACTTGAAAGTCTTCATGAGACGCTCTCAACCACATATGAAAAGCTCTCCTATGATTATCTTCAAAGGAAGCAAGAGCTTGAGAAATTGAAAGCGACTCATTAAGACCTTCAAATAGAGAATGAGTCACTTCGCACTCAACGGATCAGTCCCGCTCAGGATGGATTTGAACACCATGTTTAAAATGCATTGAGCGTGATAACGCTACATCTGTTGTTGAATGTTCCACTGCTCCTGCTGTTTCAATGTCTTCAACTACTGATGTGGTTACTAACCCCTCTTGGGAGGATACCACTAGTATTGCTGATGAAAATGCTAGGTTGAAGACATTGCTTGAAACAGGGATGTACAAAAGTTTGAAGGGACATCAGACACTCTGCGATGTCCTCAAAAAGCAGATTCTGAACCGAAACCCTAGGAAAGAGGGTGTTGGGGTCGAGAGGAAAATGAATGCCGATGGTTCCTATTGGAAGCCTGAGCAGTATCCCAAAACCACATGGGTTGCTGCAAAGGAACCTTCAGTGGATCCATCCACTTTATCTAGATTTACCTGTGCTAATCCTGTTATCATTGATGAATCCTTTGATGCAAACTATAAACTGTTCAAAAATCAGAATGGTGAAGTGTTTGCCAGGTATATTGGTACTAACTGCAGGAATGGACCTCCTATGAAGAAGATCTGGATTCCCAAAAGCTGCCTTGAGAATCTTCCAGTGAATGTCATCATGACACCACCAGGGAAGAAGACAAACCCCAGACCAAAGGCATCATATGGTCCAACGGCTACTTACGAACACATGACTCACTTGAGTCACCCTAACGCCAATGTTTTGCAGGGAAATCATACTCAGACTCATGAATATGTGCATGTGTCTTCAAACTGCTATGTCCATAGAACTAAGAACTTTTCTGCTTATTCACATGAGTATCATTCATTTCCTGCAAGGCTATTTGTTAGGGCTTCAAAGACGAGATTCTCAGATACTGCACTTAGACTCATTGCTTCTAAGCCACCCCTGAAAATGTGGGTGGTGAAGAAGAATTAACTCTCTTTTGCATAATGTGGTCTCCAGCCAGCAATCAATGGCGTCCGATATTATTGCTGGGGACCTAAAACATAAAGGGACGCATGATAAAATGACTTACTATGTATTCCACATATGAATCTCTTATCTGTCATACTGTGTGTTCTAATCTTGATCTATGCTGTGATAATCCTAGTATGCATAAAATGCTTATGCTTCACAACATACGTTGTGAAGCCTATCCTCCTAAATGCACTGTAGGGCATGTCACCAAAAGCTTCAGAATGGATTATTGACAACGGATGCACTAATCATATGACTGGTGATCGAAGTCTTCTCATGGAGTCAACCTTACGTCCATCCGACAAGAGTCAAATCACATTTGCTGACACTGGTAAAAGCAAAGTATTGGGTCTAGGTAGAGTTGCAATCTCTAGGGATCAACACATGGATAAAGTGATGCTTGTTCAACCCCTTGGGTTCAACTTAATGTCTGTCTCAATGCTTTGTGACTTAAACATGATTGTGCTATTTGGAAAATATCGTTGCCTTGTACTAATGGAATCTGACAAATCTCTAGTCTTTGAAGGATATAGGAAAGATGATATATACGTGGTAGATTTCTCAGCAGGTCCACAGCTTGCCGTATGTCTTCTCACAAAAGCTTCAGAGTGTTGGCTCTGGCATCGAAGGCTAGGACATGCTGGCATGAGGAACTTACACTCACTTGTCAAGAAGAAGCATGTCATTGGCATCGAAGATGTCAAGTTCAAGAAGGATCGTCTGTGTAGTGCCTGTGAAGCTGGAAAGATGACAAGGGCAAAGCACCCCTCGAAGACAATCATGACAACATCTCAACCCTTCGAGCTGTTACACATGGACTTATTTGGACCTACTCACTACTCCACCCTCACAACAACTGCCTGTCTCTATGGCTTCGTCATTGTTGATGACTACTCAAGATACACATGGGTTCATATAATTCTTTACAAGACTGAAGTGCAAGATGTCTTCAGGCGCTTCGCAAATCGAATGAACAATTATGGCGTGAAGATCAAGCATATCAGAAGTGAAAATGGCACTGAATTCAAGAACACAGGACTTGATCTGTATCTGGATACAATGGGAATCACTCATGAGTTCTCTGCTCCGTACACACCTCAGCAAAATGGCATCGTTGAGCGCAAAAACAGAACCCTCATTGAGATGGCTCGAACAATGCTAGATGAATACAAGACACCAAGAAAGTTCTGGCCTGAAGCTATTGATACAGCCTGTCACATCATCAACCGTGTTTACATCCACAAGCTTCTGAACAAAACATCCTATGAGCTCCTTACTGGCAAGAAGCCAAATGTCAGTTACTTTAGAGTATTTGGAGCTAGATGCTGGATCAAGGATCCCCATCACAAGTCAAAATTTGCACCTAAGGCTCACAAAGGCTTCATGCTTGGCTATGGAAAGGACTCACACTCCTACAGAGTCTTCAACCTCTTTCTCTATAAGATCGTTGAAACTATGGATGTGAAATTTGATGAAACCAATGGTTCACAAAGAGAAATTCTGCCAAGTACACTAGATGAAGCTCCTCCAAGCGAATCTATCAAGCTGATGGGAACTGGTGAAATCATGCCTTCTGAAGCACAGCCTGAAGAGGAACTTATCATCTCTGCACCAAATCAACCTGAAGACACTGCTCAGACTGAAGACAATCCTCCCAATGATGACAATGATCAGCCAGAGCAAAATCTTCGTCCTGTTCATCGTCGTGTTGCAAATGAAGTACAAATTGAGAAGATAATTGACAGCATCAACGCGCCTGGTCCGCTTAATCGCTCAAGAGCAACACAGTTAGCAAACTTCTGTGGGCACTTTTCATTTGTGTCAATATCAGAACCCAAGAAAGTTTCTGAAGCTTTTATGGAACCCGAATGGATTCAAGCCATGCAAGAAGAACTTCAACAGTTCAAGCTGAATAATGTTTGGGAACTTGTCAAGCGACCTGATCCTCGTATGCATAACATTATTGGAACAAAATGGATATATCGAAACAAGAAAGATGAGCATGGTCAAGTCGTCGGAAACAAAGCACGTCTTATGGCTCAAGGATATACTCAAGTTGAAGGAATTGACTTCGATGAAACATTTGCTCCTGTTGCTAGACTTGAAGCTATTCGCATACTGCTAGCCTACGCTAATCATCACAACATCTTGCTATATCAAATGGATGTAAAGAGTGCATTTCTCAATGGCAAGATTGAAGAAGAAGTATATGTCGCACAACCACCTGGCTTTGAAGATCTAAAACATTCTGATGTGGTGTACAAGCTAAAAAAGGACTGTATGGCCTCAAACAAGCTCCTCGTGCCTGGTATGATACAATCAAAGACTTCCTGAAGAGCAAAGGCTTCAAACCTGGATCCCTCGATCCCACACTCTTCACGAAGACATATGATGGTGAACTATTTGTGTGCCAAATATATGTGGATGACATAATCTTTGGCTGCACCAACCAAAAGTACAGTGATGAGTTTGGGTACATGATGCAAGAGCAATATCAAATGTCCATGATGGGTGAGCTGAAGTTCTTCCTTGGTCTTCAAATTCGTCAGCAATGAAATGGCATCTTCATATCTCAAGAAAAATACCTCAAAGATTGTCTGAAGAAGTTTGGAATGGAAGACTGCAAAGGCTACACGACGCCAATGCCAGCCAAACACCATCTTGGTCCTGACGACAATGGTAAAGAGTTCGATCAAAAGATATACCGCTCCATGATTGGTTCTTTGCTTTATTTATGTGCATCTAGGCCAGATATTATGCTTAGTGTTTGCATGTGTGCTCGATTCCAAGCGGCACCAAAGGAATCGCATCACTTAGCTGTGAAGCGAATTCTTCGATATTTGGCTTACACCCCAACACTCAGATTATGGTATCCCAAGGGCTCAAAATTTGATTTGGTTGGATTCTCGGATGCTGATTATGCTGGTGACAAGGTGGATCGCAAGTCTACATCAGGCACATGTCATTTTCTTGGTAGATCACTTGTCTGTTGGTCTTCAAAGAAGCAGAACTGTGTATCACTCTCAACTGCTGAATCTGAATACATTGCTGCTGGATCCTGTTGTGCTCAGCTTCTATGGATGAAGCAAACTATCAAGGATTATGGCATCAACCTGAAACAAGTACCTCTCTTCTGCGACAATGAAGGTGCCATCAAGATAGCCAACAATCCAGTCCAACACTCGAAGACAAAGCACATTGAAATACGTCATCACTTTCTCAGAGATCATGTTATGAAGAAAGATATAGATATCATGCATGTCAACACTGAAGAGCAACTGGCAGATATCTTCACAAAGCCCTTGGATGAGAAAAGGTTTTGCAAGTTACGGTGTGAGCTTAATATCTTGGAATCCTCGAATGTCCTGTGATCAGGCACACATCCTAACACTTATGCATGTTGATGACTTAGATGTGCAACACACAAAGTAATGTATATCTTCAATCAATGAAGATTTACACTCTGAGTGTGAATACATTAACATGGAATTTGACTTCGGAGCGCCACGATAATTGTGCGCCATGTCTGGGTCTAATACTTCCTATACGGTGGGTAACGCCACCACCAACTTTCTCTTTTTGAAGTGTTTCACTCATGGCGTTATATTGCAATAACTTCACATTTGGTTTGTCTTCAGTTTCAATTTATCTTCATGATCTTATACACTATGATGATTTGATTGCTTTCTGATATATATATACTAGTGTTCTGTCCTCTACAGCATTCACTTATAGCTATGTCTTCAAGATTGGATCTTTTAAACTAAGTGAATGTGATCGGACCCTAACCTCTCTATGCTTCCTATCTCAAACTCTATCTGTCCAAATCATATGCATTCTATTGAAACTGTCGAATGTCTTCTCTGCGTCCTAGTCAGCAGAAGGCAAAGAGACAAACATTAAATCTGTTTTAAATGACTTATCTTTATTGTTGAAATCCGGAGAAGCCGGAACAACTCTCCGACATGCCTGGCGGGCGTGGGAACGTGGGACAATTCTAAGTATGTTGCATGCTTGCCACGTACCCTCAGATGTGAACCGCCAGGGGCACCAGCGTAATTGCGCTGTGTCTCTCACCTACTTATAAATACTTGTCCCCTGCGGTAAAGAAATCCTTCTTCCACCTCTCCACCTCCGTCAAAACCCTAGCGCCACCGCTAGCTCGCGACGACGCCAGCGACGAAGCGCTTAGCTGCCGCGACTTCTCCGACGTCGTCCTCACGCCGGCCGCAGACATCGTCCTCTCCGCCATCGCCGTAGGTGTCCTTCGTCGCCAAGTTAGGGCACGGTGGGCTGAACTGCTCGGTCTCCTATTCTTCCCATCTAGCAGTTCTTCGTGCGGTAATTATAACTCTATTTTTACCACCTTTTTGATCTTCAAGATTCATCCTATTTACAAAAAGTAGTTTTTGCCTATTCAATGTTAGATCTATTCTCTCTGCATCTCATACTGCCGAGTCAATTCACTTAGATTTCCTGTCTAGTTTGATTCCTCACTTGTACTCATTCACGGATTGGTACAAATCTGGAACCAACTCACCTATATAAGTGAATGTCTTTGCATCATGAGGTCAATATCTTCAAACTGATTTATCTTCAAAATCTTCTAAGAATGCATGTGACCTCTTCCCCTTCCCTCGCATCTCTAATGCTGTCACAGGTACATGTCCGTGGGAGAATCCCTTGGTTCTCATAGTCTGCATTCGTTTGCAGAATACTTACAGCATCATATCAATTCTCCTGAAGCCAGTTCCTGCTTGACCAACAAGCGTAAATCTCTGAAGCCTCTGAACGTATTGAAGCCATTCAGCTTGAAGTTCATGGCTGCAGAAAAATCAGCAAGGAAGGGTGGCAGACAGCGTCGTGGGGGAACATCAAGGGATCTGCCTGATAATCTGGCAGAAATGTATAAAACGGATCCTGAAGAAGATTACAATCAGCGCAAGACTCGAATCCAATGGATTCGACGCTATTGGGCTGAACAGTGGTACAAGTACAAGTTCGTCACCCAGGAGTACGCAGAGAAAATGCTATCAAGAGCCCTTGGGGTGATATTCTCTATAGAGGCCTTCCCCCCAAGAACAAAGCTGAAGCCATTGCGCAAGAATTCTATCCTTGCATGGTCCGTGGGCCACAGCCTGAAGAAGCCGACCCATCATCATTGCTCTGGTGTCGTGACGACAATCTCTTCAAGCGCAACTTTCAGTTTGCTAAGGCTTCGGCAAAGGAAAACAAGAAGTCACGGGGATTAGACTTCAATCCTGGTCCCTCTGCTCCCCGTGATGATGGCACACGTGAAGCTGAAGAAAACAGAATTGGCCCCTTTGCAAACCTTGATGGCCTCATCACGTACATCTTGGTCCAAGGTGCCAACGTAGATCATTCTGATAATGATGCTGACACTGATGAAGCCCCAGCTCCTCCTTCGAAGCCACAGAAGCAAAAGAAGCTAAAGGCTTCTAAATCAGCACCTCCAAAAGCTTTACGTGCGAAGCCTCTGGCCACTGCACCTCCTGAAGCCAGTGTGCAGTCTGAAGATCAATCCCGTATCTCCAAGAAGACGGAGAAGAAAAAGCAACTTGTCAGGCATACTGATCAAGCCTTGACTCCTGCCGCCATTCTGCGTGAAGAACCCATTGATCTGTCAAGTGATGAAGATCTTGCTGATGATGCTCTTGAGCAGCTGATAAAGAGCAAGGAAGAAGCAGAAATCTTCAACAACTTGCCTCTCTTTGATGTTGCCATCATCCACAATTTCATTGATGAGTGGTTCGACACCCCCAATGTCAGCTTTGAAGATTTACAGCTTCCCATTGGCCTCAGTGTCGCCTTCAATGGTGCCATTGCTTTTGAGCTGGCTCTCGCTCAGCGAATCGTTGAGCTCAAGAACAAGATTGATTATGAGAAGGCTCAATTCAAGAAGCATGTGGCCAAGCTAAGTGTTCAAGACATCTGAAACTTCAAAGTCATGCTGCATGAGCTTAAAGAAGCTTTTCTGAAGAAGTGCCAAGAAGCTCAAGGCTCTCATGAGCGCATGAAGCGTTTGGCTGATAAGTGTGTGCTTTCCTACAATGAGGCTGAGAAGCGCAAGTCACTTGGCCGTCCTGGCATTGACCCCAGGATGGCTGCAAAGAAAAAGAAGAAGCTTTCTGCTGACCAGCCTGCACCTTCAAGCCAAGAAGCCTCACGCATTATCTTCCCGAGCAGCATGACTGGCTCGAAGCCAAAGGTCACCACAACCGCTTATGAATAGAAGAAGAAGAGGGCTGCCAAGGCTGAAGCCAGAAAGAGGAAGAACACCGAAGCCTCTGATGCCGCTCCCTCCAAGAAGAAGCGCAAGACCAAGAAGAGTCGGGCTGCTCCCACAGAGCCCCTTGTAGTCGAACCCATCTCAGTGGTTCGTCCTGCATCTGCATCCCAAGAACTTCGCATGACTGTTCATGAGCCTGCTTCCACAGAGGCTCCTAAAGCTGAAGATATACCAGCAGCTGAACCCACCGCTGCTGAAGACATTGGTCATGATGACAATGTTGAAGATGATGAAGTTCTTCCTTAGATCAAATATAATGTGGTATCATCGCCTGTTCGTACGAACAGCGAAAACATCAGCATTGGTCGTCCTCTGACGCCAATTGCTCAGGATGCATCATGGGCTGATCACCCACAGCAACAAGACTCCCTCAGTACTCCCCAACAACAACAAACCACACCATTCGTACAAGTTGAAGAGGATGAGGACCTACCCACTCCATCTCCAAAGGCGTCGCCTGTACTACAAAGGCTTCGCAAAGGACCAAGGCCTCAAGTCCCTCTTCCGAGCGTTCCAGAAGGAGAAGTGCACCGTCAACCTGTTGCACGTCAAGTGTTCTCTGAAGCCACTCCAACTGTGAATGTCTCTGTGTCTGAAGCACAAGCCGCTGAAGACAATCCGGCTGCATCAGCCGATGAGGAACATCAAGAAGAATGTGTCCAAACTCCCCCCATGCCTGAAGAAACAGTTCATGAAGTGAACGTATCTGTGCCTGACCCTCCAGCTCCTCAAGTGGAGGTTGAAAATCCTGAAGCTGCCACAACCAACGCAAGTGAAGCCAATGACGTTGTCATGGCTGAAGCTAATGTGGAGCTTGAACCAACCAGTGTGCCTGAAGCTAATGAGGCCACTGCACCTGAAACTAATGAGGCAACTGCTCCTGAAGCACCTGTTGTGCAGCCTGAAGCCTCAGCTGTTACCACTGCTCCTATTCCGCCCCCAAGGCCCTATACAATCGAGCAAGCATACAACCATGGCGAGCTAATCATAGTAAGATGGCCCGTTCTGGTCCCTCTGCTTAGTGTCTCTGGTCCTCAATTTGACTATCACATTGAGCATAGGCCTCAGGTCCAGAAGCCCAAGCCAAGACTGCCAAGGTTTCCTAGTACTGCCACCTCTGTCGGGTCTTTCAATGCAAATGGCTTGAAGAGCCACAACACATTCTTTGATAGCTCGAAGAACCCCTACACGAAGCCAAGAATATCATCAGATCGGTTCTGGAGTCATCAGCAGCGAAGCTATTACTCCTGTGTTCTGTATGATCAAGGGCGCATTTTCCCTCATATGCGCCTCGACACTGAAGCCATTACTGGACTGCCCTGCTTAGAAGAAGCACTTGACTGCTTTCATGATGCTGGGCTGCTCAGTTTTGTCACAGATAAAGAACACTGGAATGAAGAGCTATTGCTTCAATTCTATGCTACTCTGCACATTCGCGGCTACAACAGAGATACGAAGACATGGGTTCTTGAGTGGATGACCGGAAATGTTCATCATGAAGCCAAAGCTATGGATATCATCGAGCTTACAGGGCTAGCCACTCCTGGAGAACTATATGAACCTGACTGTCTGCTACACCGCAATGCTGTAGAGAGTATCTTCCATAAGCCAGAACCCAATATGAGCCAGATGTTGAGCATGATGAAGCCCTTGCCATCTGACGCTGAATATCCAACAGATTTCTTTGTTGAAGACCTTGAGTATCTGCCTCACACCATATATCATATCATCAGGCGAACTCTATGGCCTGTCAAAGGTCATTCATCAGCGGCCAAGCTTGAAGGAGCTATGAAGACTTTGGTCTTCTATATTCTCAATGGCATCAGCTTCAACACTCAAGAGTTCTTCATCAGGCAACTTGCTGCTTCCGGCTCTGACCTATTTGGTCTGAAGTTTTATGCTCCATGGGTCATGCGCCTCATCAAAAGACACTCATCTGTCAACTATCACCCTCTACTCGCAATCATATGATCTTTCTGCCAGAGGTTGATATGTCAGTTGAAGCTATATACTCTGACCCTGCCAAGAGGCCTCTTTGTCTTCAGAATGCCGAGCACCAAAGCTTCACTCAGCCTATTGAAGGTGTTCAAGCAGCGACACGAATCTATCCTTTGGCTGGAAACACTCGTCTGCCTCATCGAGCACCCACTGAAGCCACTAAAAGCACCATTGCACAAAGGCCTCGGAAGCGTTCTCGCGTTCTCAATGACCAAGAACTTCTTGTGGCCCTTCATCAGAAATAGGATAAGCATCATTTCTGGCTCAAGAGACAAATGCAAAGCCTCTTGGTGGATGTCAATCGCATTCGCAACCTTGCCACCAAGAATGCCTTTGTTGCTCATGAAACTTGCCGGCGATCATGGAAGAGTTTGACCCTGCTCAGTGCTGAAGCTGATCTTCAAGACGATGGCTTCAATGAAAGATTCCAGTTTGACTCCACTCCTCCACGGACTGCTGTCCTACGTCGTACTCCATCTCTTGAAGACTCTGAATATTCTTCCTCCGCCGCAACGGTAAATGCCAGAGTGATCGATGATGAAGATTATGCTACTTCACCACCTCCTACTACTGCGCGCATCGACACTGCACCAAGTTCATCTGCACCACCACCCAACGATGACAACTCTGTTGCTTCACCTACTCATGTTGACGAGTAGATGCTCTATGTCTTCAAACCTTTTTGGTCCTTACTGACAAAAGGGGGAGAAGCGTATGAGTTGATAGTCTTCAAGCGGGTTCATATGGGCGGTTGCATTATATTTTCCTGCGTGCTTACAACTCTTGCCTTTTGAAACATTTGGTTCTCTGAGTTGTAACACCTAAACTTGATGTTCGTCTGCTACTTATTTGCTTCACTATGATGCGATGATAAATTCCGCATGTGCGATGATATCTTCCGCACTTAGATCATTCTGCAGACGTCCATTTTTCATTATGCATGTCATTCTACTTGCTATATCAGTTCATGCATGATAAATTATCTTCATAAGTTGAAGTGGATCTACACAAGTACAACCTGCCATGTGCATTTGCAATCCAAAAGCAAATTACTTACATGCACATCTTCAGGGTGAGCCCTTGCAACTTATGAAGACTATTTCCTATCGATACAATTTCACATATTTATCCCCGTTGAAAACTTCAACCAGTTTGTCATCAATCACCAAAAAGGGGGAGATTGTAAGTGCATCTAGTGCCACCCCTAGTTGGTTTTGGAGTATTGACGACAAAGTTGGTTGAGGGACTAATGCGTTTGTGAGAATTGCAGGATAACGCAGGTAGTGTCCCTCATTGATTCGGTTTACCTACCGGAGATGACCCCTAAAAATGTATGAAGACATTGAAGACAATGGTGGTATGGGAAGATATTCATATTGAAGACTATGACATGAGAAGACATTGCGTGAAGACTATGGAGCGCGAAGACTGTGTGGATTCGTTGCTTCCTTTTCTTCTTTGTTGAGTCATAGGAACCACCGTACTGTTAAGTGGGGTCCAAGTGAACTAAGTCAGAGTGACTGAAGTGATGCTCAACTCAAATCCTATGTCTTCGAGCGAAGACAATGAGAGCAAACCTTATCCAGAGCTGGATGAGTCAGCGTTGCTTGTAGCCCAAGTAAAGTTGCCGCGTGTGTTTGAAATCTGACCGTTGGAACACATGTCAGTTCCTTAGTGACCCAGGGTCATTTTGGACAAATCAGGTTGGGTTGCCTAGTGGCTATAAATAGCCCACCCCCTACACCATAAATTGGGGCTGCTCAGAGTTTGTACACGGCTTTTGTCGTTTGAGAGCAACCCACCTCGAAGCATTTGAGAGAGAGAAAAATCCTTGCGAGGACAAAGCCCAAACACCCAGAGCCAAAGAGTGTTAGGCATCACTGAAGTCTTTCTGTCTGTGTGACCTGAAGACTTATTACACTTGAGGACTGTGTATCCTCCAGCCGGTTAGGCGTCGCGTTCTGAGCATCCAAGAGTTATTGTGGATTGCCGGTGAACGAATTCTGTGAAGGTTTGGAAGTCTACCTTGAAGACTTACCAGAATGATTGGGCGAGGACTGGGTGTCCTTAGCTCAAGGGGAATAAGGTGAAGACACGGTCTTCTGAGTTAAATCTCAGCCTCCCTAACCAGACGTACAGTTGTCACAGCAACTGGAACTGGTCCAACAAATCCTGTGTCTTCAACAAGCAACTGGTTCTATCCCTTTCCATCCTTTACTTAAGTTTGTCTTCGTGAAGTCACTGCCCATATGTCTATCTGTTTGACTTCATTGTTTGACTACTACTGTTGATTGGCTTCATACTATCTTCCATCCTGATCCTTACTACTTAGCTGCTATTAGTCTTGTACTTTCACATCATTGCATACTTGACTATGGCTCGCTTAAGGTAGTTTATCTTCCGCTGCATATCAATTAGGTTATTTCTGTTGTTTGTCTTCTAAACTTCCAAGTTTTGAAGACTTTCACAAAAATCACCTATTCACCCCCCCTCTAGTCGATACTAGCACTTTCACTTACGTCCTGGCACAAGAAGGGCCTGAACTGGGCTTCGTCTAACGAGCTATCCGAGCTCCAGACGCGCGTCCAAGACATGGAAGATAAGAATATCAAGCTCGTCAATGTAGTCCAGGTGATGTTGGTTCGCCGGATTCTACCATGTCAACACCGGGCTTGCAATCTATGGGAGTTTGACCCGGCCAAGCACCAGACCCTGCTAGAGCTCTTTGGCTCTATGAACAAGGACATCTAAAAGGTGCTTTTTAAGTCCAGCAAACCGTGGCCGGACTCCGCCGAGGACCGCGGGTACCAATTGTCCCGTCCCGCAAGTTCGGTAAGTAAATGTACATTGACAATTCATGTGTTTTATCTGCACATCCTCAGGAAAATACTTAACGTCTTTCCCATCAATTTCCTAGGGCGGGCGAAGAAGGTGGGGCGGATCTACTGTCCGGCCCCGCTGCCAGAAGAACTGGCCGGCCCACTTCTGATGAAGATGTTGGTCGCTGCGCCTTATAAGGCGCCGAAGAAGAAGGCCGAAAAGGAGGCCAAGAAGACCAGGGCGACCTCCGTCGTCGTGGAGCCTCGGACACAAAATCCGAAGACTCCAATGCCCATTCTTCCTCCGAAGAGGACGGGGAGGAGGAGGAAGACGGATCCCTACGGGGAAAAAAAGGACGGCCTCCACATCCTTGGAGGCCAATTCGCCTAAGAGGGGAAAGACTCCTCTTCAAGAGGAGTCCACCCCCGCTGCCGATAGCAGCCCGAAGTGGGATCCCAGGGCCGAGCCCCTAGTGAACTCATGAGTATAAAATCCAAACACGCTCATGTGTCCAGACTTGTCACGGCGTGATATTTTAATCTGAGCCGTACTTTTTTCAGTCCGGCAAGGTCCTGCAACGAACAATCCTCGTCAGAGGATTTACTGGGTTCGGATGCAATGGAGAGCGGGACACCCTCGAAGGCCCCCTCCCCCAAACGTATGACTGAAACCGAGGTTTCGTCCGAGAAGGACCCAGGCCACGGAGGGGGGGGGGAGATCGCAAAGGCGGCACCAGGAGGCCAGACTTCAGGGTCCAAACATACGGGAGAGAAGGCTCTCGTGAACGTCGACAGCGGGGGTGATCTTGAATCCGGCCCCTAGCCGGACACGATCCTGGAGAACCATAAGCCAGTAGGGTCAGGCAGGCGACCTCCGTCAGTTGGAGGAGGTGTGTCTGTTCCACTGGCAACCTCTGTCCAACCAGAGGTGCCAGATGCTTTATTGGCGGCGCTGAAGGGTGCCTCCATCGTTGATGAACACCGTACCCTTATAGGTTCGGTGATTGAGAAGATTCAGTCTGTTGAGAGTGGACTGAATGAATCCTGTATCAGCCTCATAAGAGGCTTTGAGGTATGTTTTATGAAGTTTGGAAGAGTGTCATGGTATAGATAGCAACCCCTGATACACTGTTCGGTGAAAGAAAGAACCGAACAGAGGATCAAATTTATGTTCGCAGGAGACTTAGTTGATGACATTTATCAATCTTTTTAATAAGCAGGCGTCTGTAGCGACTGCCGCCTCTCATGCTGCGGAAGTATCCGGACTGAGGCATAGTTTGAAGCGGGCCGAAGGAGAAGTTGGCCAAGTGAAGAAACAGCTGGAGGGTAACCAAGGTATGCAGAAACCTTGTTTATTTAGCACAAACGAATAAGTGTGCATGATGAAAATATTTTTATAATGTGCTCTAGGGGCGACAGCCGAAATTGAGGCTCTTAAGAAGGCTGTGGCCGAATCCGAGAAGAAGGCAGCCGTAGAGTAGGCTCTCCGTGAGAAGCACGAGGCCAGAGTTATTGAAGCTGAGCGGGAGCTTCAGGAGGCCATGAAGAAAAGAGAGTCCTTGGAGCAAAGCTTATCAGGGAAAGAATCCGAACTCTCCCAGGCTCGCCAAGCCGCTAGTGATGCCCAGGGGGAAGCCCAGGGTGCCCTGAAGGAAATCCAGGAGGCGGGGAAGATTGCGGCTGGTAAGGCTTTTTCTATACAAAGCGGGTATTTGAGAGGAGAAAATCAAGTTTGATAGCTTGAATTTTGATTTCTACAGGGGTATTTGCGGAGCTGCCGCGCGGCATATCTAATGCCGCCCAATTCTACCGAGCCGAAGAGAGGAATACTGCGGATAAGCTCTTCTAGATGCAGTATCTGGCGCCGAATTATCCGGTGCCTTTCTCCGATCAACTGAAGCAGTTGGTTGAACTGCATAAGGTTGACTGAGCTAGCCATGAAGGATTTAATTACCGGCTGTGGCCCGCTGAGCCGATTCCGAGCAGTTACTTCGGGCTCGTGAAGCGGCTTGTGAGTGCCTGCCTTGACTCGAAGTCATCAAGCAGTCGGTCTGCATAGAGGGTGCGCGAATGGCCTTTGCCCGCGCAAAGGTGCATTGGGGGAAGATGGATGCGGAAAAGCTGATGACCGAGGGACCACCGGAGGGGAAGGAGCACCGCAAGCCCAAACTATATTATGAAGGTGTCTTGAAAGGAGCCCGCCTTGCGGCGGATCAGTGCACCAAGGACAGTATGTTTCCATTAATACGGTCATGTTTGTCCTTTGTAATGTTTAGACAAGGTCATTTTCTATTATTTATTGCTTGTCGTTTGAAAGTTTTTCATCCTGTGCGGCCATTTTATATACTAATCCTGAGAGTCGGTCAGTCGTCGGTTTCCGGCCCCATGTAGTAAGTACGGGGGTGTTCAGGATAAATCTGAGCACTCTTTATCCCAGTTTTGGGTCCCTAAAGGAGGTGTTCAGCATAGCGAACCAGGCAATCAGACTATAGGGCTTTATCGCTCTCACTTAGCCATAGGAGTTTTTACAAGGAAGGTAGGCGCAGCCCCTGGTGTTCGGAAGACCGCACGAGGGGCTCTATAAGCGCCTGATCGGAAACGGCCGATCCATTGCACGCTGCATTGGTTATGGCATTATGCGGAAGAAATCCTTAAGATTTTAGAACCTCTCAAACAGCTAACCAGCTCTATCTACATCATGACAGTCAGTTTTCGGCTTTCTCTACCGAGGTGCTCGTCCGGGAGAACTGGGACACAATCGCAGTAGTTCTCCCAGTGCTACCTTAGCCGATATAGCGGAACGTAAGGTACCAAAACATAGGAGTTGGGCAAACCCAACTATTGACCCAAGACATGATTCGGAGCTGACGCATATAATGCTATAAGTTCGGGGTGCCGAACTGCCGTGAAGTTGTTCGAACTTTTTTGCCGTAGTATGGGCATGATGAAGCCCCTGGCATATTAAGGCATATCGCGATAAGCAGCCGCCTTTTAACAAAAGAGTTTTAAATAAGAAATAGTAGCAGATGAGCATCGCATAAGTTCACATGTTGTATTTGAATGATACGTCAATGCGTATGAGCACAGATGATGTGATAAAAAGAAATATGATTGCGGAACCTGCTGATACCCGGCGTGAGGAAGTTGTGTTCGGATCCGGGGTGTAGTCGGATGATCGTAGAGGGGAATATCTAGAGATTTCCTTACGCGCTCGAATTGTTTCCACGCCATCCATCCTGGCCTACGTAAAGGTAAACCTGCAAAGAAAATGCAAGAAATGGTTTTGCACCATGGAGCGGTTGAGCCACGGTATGTGGCTTGTATTATCTTTTTCCGAAGTGTTTTTAATTAAGCTCCGGGCGAGCCGGGCTGTCCTGTTGCGCATTAGTTCGGACTCCTTTGGCAGTGTCCGGGAGCTTGGCCGTCGACTCGAGGTTCGACTGGAAGGTGACATCCGTTGCTCTTGTTGTTAAAGCGGTTGTAGACTCTTCGGCAGTGAGGGGGAGTTTGGACCTGTCATTAACCATGATGACGCCACGCGGACCGGGCATCTTGAATTTACGGTAGGCATAATGTGGCACCGTGTTGAACCGGGCGAACATGGTTCGTCCGAGCAGTGCCTGATGCTCACTGCAGAAGGGGACGATGTCGAAGACTAAATCTTCAGTACACTGATTGTCCGGAGATCCGAAGACCACTTCCAGTGTGGTTGAGCCCGTGCAACATGCCTCTACACCTGGTATGACACCTTTGAAGGTGGTTTTTGTGGGCATGATCCTTGAGGGGTCGATGCCCATTTTGCACATTGTATCCTGGTATAACAGGTTAAGGCTGCTGCCTCCAACCATAAGGACTCGTGTGAGGTGGAATCCGTCAATGATGGGGTCGAGGACCAGTGCGGCTGAACCGCCATGACGGATACTAGTAGGATGGTCCCTGCGATCGAAAGTGATTGGGCAAAAGGACCATGGGTTAAACTTTGGGTCGACTGGCTCCATTGTATAGACTTGGGAATGTGGCTTGCGTATATCATATTCACCGTTTTCACCTGGGGAGGGAATTTCTTCTGTCCTCCTGTATTCGGTGGTCCGGGCTCCTCGTCGTCATCGTCGCTTTGAGACCCCTTCCCCTTGTTTTCGGCATCTGACCTGCCGGCTTGTCTGAAGACCCACCATTCTCTGTTGGTGTGGTTGGCTGGTGTTCCCGGGGTGCCATGAATTTGGCATGGACAATCGACTATGCGGTCCAAACTGGACGGGCCTGAATTGTCTTTGTTGAATGGATTTTCCGCTGACCGGACTTGGAGCCACTAAATCCGGCATTGACTGACGTGTCTTCGGCACTATCACCGTTTTTGTGGTGCTTGTGTTTGTTGCGTCGTGGTTTGTCATTGCTATCCTTGGTTTTCAATGTGCCAGGATTGCTTGTTGTGTTGTTGCTACGAGCCAACCAGCTATCCTCACCCGCACAAAAGCGGGTCATGAGTGTTGTGACGGCTGCCATGGACTTTGGCTTTTCTTGGCCGAGATGTCGGGCAAGCCACTTGTCATAGATATTATGCTTAAAGGCCGCTAGGGCTTCGGCATCCGGACAGTCGAAAATTTGGTTCTTTTTGGTTAGGAACCGGGTCCAAAATTTCCTGGCTGACTCTTCGGGCTATTGGGTTATGTGACTTAGATCATCAGCATTCGGTGGTCGCACATAAGTGCCCTGGAAGTTGTCAAGGAATGCGTCCGCCAGGTTCTCCCAACTCCCGATGGAGTTTGCCGGCAAGCTATTCAGCCAATGCCGAGCCGGTCCCTTGAGTTTTAGTGGGAGGTACTTGATAGCATGTAGATCATCTCCGCGGGCCATGTGAATATGGAGGAAAAAAATCTTCTATCCATACCGCGGGGTCTGTGGTACCATCGTATGATTCAATGTTCACAGGTTTAAACCCTTCTGGGAATTCATGATCCATTACTTCATCAGTGAAGCATAGGGGATGTGCGGCGCTTCTGTGTCAGTTTCATTGTATTCTACCCGGCTAGATTTGTTAGTGTACCCGGCGTGACGGTCCTCGTCACGCGTTGGGGCGCGCCCCCGTGATCCGTAGATCGATCTTGACTGTTCTGCTTTGCTTTTTAATCTGTCTCACATGTCATACGTGGAGCCCCGAGCCTTAGTGTTACTGTTTGTTTGGCGCCAGGGTGCGGGCTGGACTTCGGGCTGGTACGCCGCTTTGTTGCAGCCACGGGGTGGCCGGTCAGCCGCATCATACGCTGGTGGTGTGGGCTTTAACGCCTCTTCCTCGAGTTACGGTAGCAACCTGCGCTTTGGGTAACTTTTGGTAAGGCGCTCGAGTCCCTATTCCTCGGCAGCCAGGACCTCGGTCCATCTATCCGTTAGCAGATCTTGATCAGCTTGAAGCTGTTGCTGCTTTTTCCTCAGGCTTTTTGAAGTGTCTATAAGGCGGCGCTTGAAGCGCTCTTGCTCGACGGGATCCTCAGGCACGATGGATTCTTTGTTGCCAAGGCTCACTTCATCTTCGGAGAGAGGCATATAATTATCATCCTCTGATTCTCAATCTGTCGCCTGTTCCTTAGGGCTAGCTTGTCATCGTCTTGCTCGGCCTGCTTGAAGCCTGGTGGGCTGGATTGTTTTCGCCTTCGGCACCATCCCGATTGTTATTTGTGCCGGTATCACTATTTTTGCTATGGCGGGGCCTCAAGCGGCGCCTATGACGCTGGTGCCTAGATTGCTTCTCCAAGGGGTTGTCTCCCGTTGCCTCATCGCCATTGCTTTCTTTGGGGGTGTCCACCATATATATATATATATATATATATATATATATATATATATATATATATATATATATATATATATATATATATATATATATATATATATATATATATCATATGATGAGGTGGCTGTCCAGTGCCCTATAAGCGGTGGTTCCTGTTCTTCTCCTGCATCATCGTCCATACTGTCGATGTCTTCGGAGTTGAAGTCAAGCACGTCGGTTAAGTCATCAGCAGTGGCTATTAAGTGGGTGGTGGGTGGGGAACGAAGTTCTTCGTCGTCCGCTTCCCACTCAAGCCGAACATAGTTCGGCCAGGAATCTTCTGACAAGGAAAGAGATCTTAATGAATTTAGCACATCACCCAAAGGCGAGTGCTAAAAAATATCCGCGGAGGTGAACTCCATGACCGGTGCCCACTCAGATTCGATAGGCATGGGTGTACGCGATTCGGATCATGTAGCCGGAGACGAGTCCGGGGGTCCGATGACACCATCCTCACAAGGGGTGGGATCAGTGTTCGGCTCCAACGCCTATGAGTGCGCAACCTCCATGGCGTGGTCCATCCACCCGTCCTCGGAAGGCACGATCTGCTCCGGATTGATTCCTGGCGCTGCCGCAGGCGCGATCTCCCGAACACTGTCCGATGGCAGATCTAAGTCCTTCCCGTCGTGACTGTTCGGCGCACCTGACATGGGCTCAAATCCGTCGAAGATCAAGTCTCTGTGGATGTCGGTAGTATAGTTCAATCTTCCAAACCTGACCTGATGGCCAGGGGCGTAGCTATCGATCTGCTCCAGATGGCCAAGCGAGTTGGCCCGCAGTACGAAGCCGCCGAATACGAAGATCTGTCCGGGAAGGAAAACCTCCTCTTGGACCGCGTCGTTGAAGATGATTGAAGGAGCCATCAAGCCTTATCGCGACGGCACAATGGAACTCTCAATGAAAGCACCAATGTCGGTGTCAAAACCGGCGGATCTCGGGTAGGGGGTCCCGAACTATGCGTCTAAGGCTAATGGTAACAGGAGGCAGGGGACACAATGTTTTACCCAGGTTTGGGCCCTCTCGATGGAGATAATACCCTACTTCCTGCTTGATTGATCTTGATGATATGAGTATTACAAGAGTTGATCTACCACGAGATCGTAGAGGCTAAACCCTAGAAGCTAGCCTATGATTATGACAGTTCTTGTCCTACGGACTAAACCCTCCGGTTTATATAGACACCGGAGGGGGCTAGGGTTACACTGAGTCGGTTACAAAGAAGGAGATCTACATATCCGAATTGCCAAGCTTGCCTTCTACACAAAGGAGAGTCCCATCCGGACATGGGACGAAGTCTTCAATCTTGTGTCTTCATAGTCCAACAGTCCGGCCAAAGTATATAGTCCGGCTGTCCGAGGACCCCTTAATCCAGGACTCCCTCAAGCATCCCAGAAGTCCTTGAAATGTCCTGGAAGGCCCTGAAAAGTTTACGGAAGAGTAAAATGTTCCAGTTACTTCCAGAATATTCTAGAGAGTCCCTAGTGGGTCAGACCCCTGGTGGAGTGGTGGGCAAGACGCCACACGGGCCCGATTTGGCTAGCCCGAGGGGAAACTTAGGGGCAAGGAAATCTAGAAGGGAGTCCTAGGAGGACTCCGCCTCCTGGTCGGCCTACCCAAGGAGGTCTATTCTGCTAATATTAGCAGAATAACTATTCTGCACACCACTTTCGCACTGCACGCTGAACGCAAGTGCACTGCATCTTCTTGACGACGAGCACTGCAATAGAGACTAGTGAACTTCTCGTCGGAAAAAACTGCACGCGTTATTTTTTCGGTACTGTTTTCGCTCTAATTTTTTAACCGTTTATCGGAATGAGGCGTGTAATATACCTTTGAAAAGCTATGAATTAGGCGCAACTTCTACATGTTGAACACTTTTCGAGATTCCACACGGTTTAAGAGCAGTTTTGAAAATGGTGCGGCGGATGACGAGTGGCAGCGACCGTTTTTTCGCGTTTTTTTCTAAACCGCTTGTCGGAATGAAGCAAATGATACGCCATTGGATAGATATCGTCGAGGCGCATCCTTTTCATATATAAATGTTTCTCTAATTCCTTACGGTTTAAAAGCAGTTTCAAATTTACTAAATCGCGGAATTCTGTTTTTCAAATTTTTTCAATTTTTCGGTACTGTTTTCGCTCCAGTTTTTGAACCGTTTTTCGAAATGAGGCGTGTGATACGCCGTTGGAAAGCTACGAACGAGGCGCAACTTTCATATGTTGAAATATTTTTGAAATTCCTTACGGTTTTAAGTTAATTTTGTAAATCATGCGGCGGACGATGAGTGGCAGCCGCCGTTTTTCGCGAAATTTTTGCAAACCGCTGGTCGGAATGATTCAAACGATACACCGTTGAAAATATATCGACGATACGCAACTCTTTCATGTAGAACACTCTCTCTGATTCGTTACGGTTTAAGAGCAGTTTTAAATTTACCGAAATGCGGACACTCTGTTTTTCGCGACATTTAAATTGACGTGGGTACTTCATCCGACTGAAAACCGCACTGCAACGGACGAAAAACCGCACTGCATCACGCGGGTAAGAGAACTTCATGGTTTCTTTTATTCAAACATATTTTTTTTTCAAGGACGAGAAAGTAGAGTGCACTTCACATCAGGTGTAAATGAAGCACATTACTTTTTTCGCTTCTGTAACATTCTTTCTTGCACTTACGGGATGAACAACATCATACGGCCGACCGCACTGCTTCAAAATGAAAACCGCACTGCATCGTTCGGGCAAGCGAGCTGCATGGTTCATGTACACGAGTTAAATGAGCTGCATGGTTCATGTACTCTAATGAACGGCATTACTTTTTTGTTGTTTCTCGACCATTTTTTCATTTCTCGACCATTTCTCATTTATTTTTATGAATGTGCACTAACTGCTTAGATGAGGCAAGTGTGCTGCATCAATTTTTTCTAGAGTGAACCACAAACATTTTTGCTATAAATAGCCTGCATTTTTTCTTTAGCAAATACAGGATGATGATAGAACGCCCTGGAAAAAACAGAGTACACCGCACAGATTCGCGCGTCTGACCAATGAACCACGGGTGGATTGTGGTCATCGCCAGAGCGGGCAGCAATGACTAAAAACTAAGTGCAAAATTACAACCACACAACCATACACAAAATTTTCAAAAAAAGGCAATGAACTGCACCGAAGAAGCCGTGAATTGAAAACGATCCAAAACACTTCTGAACAGAATTGGAGGAGTTGTGGGCCTCGATCGAACTGCAACGAAGGGACAAGCAAGCTGCACTGTAGCGACAGGTGACCCTCATTGTCGTCAAAGGGAGCTGCAACCCACACATCGCCCCAACTGCATGCCGGCCCCGCGGACGAACCTCCTCGCGCCCCTCCCTCCTGCAGAATTAAAAGCTCCACACTGCATGAAGCGCACCAACGCGAACTGAACGAGTATCTTGCTGTCAATGCAAGACGAAGGAGACGTGGAGGAGAGCATAAACTCCGGCTAGGAGATGGCAGAGTGGTGACGGCGCTGCTGCACGGAGAGGAAGCCAGAGGGGTGGGGCGGCTGGAGGCATCGGTGTCGAGCAGCTGTCTGGGATCCAGTGGTGGGAAGATGCGGGATCCACGGCACGGACACAAAACGGACGCGCGCGACGCGCCCCTACTCCTCCTTCTAGCCCGCTACTCGGTGGCACATTGAACAACAAACCCTCGTCCGTCCCGCCCCGTCGCTGTCGCCGCCCATTTTGGCCTCTGCCAGCAGCCCGTGCCGACACACCTCCCCCAACACCGCCACATCCCACGGCGCCGGGGCACCGAAGCTTCCATCCCACACTCCGACGTCGCCGCGAGTAGGAAGCCGCCTCCCCCCGCACCGGCAAGCTCCTTCGTCCGACACCGCCCATTGTCCTGACGCCAGCACGCTCATCGGACGCTGCCAGGCCAGCCACCTGGTCCAAGGGAGGCCCGCATCTCTTCGTCAGCTAGTTTCTTCGTCGACACCCACAAGCTGTTCGACAGTTTGCCAAGGTATAAAACGGACTCCGCCGATGAGTTCTTTTTCCACAATTTACTGTGCGACTCCGACGATTCCTCGTCCGATGATTGGGAGATGTTGGTTGTCGTGTTGGTCCATGACCACCTTAATAGGCAGCGGCTGTTGTTCCGGGGCTCGATCCTGGGGCACATTCCAACGTTGAATCGCAATCGAGAGAGCGACCATTTCCTTCTTTGGAATTACTACTTTGACACAACCAACCCGCTGTTCAAACATCAGAAATTTCGACGGCTTTTTGGTATGGTTAGGCATCTTTTCAACCATATTAGAGAGGGGGGGTGGTCGGATACGATAACTATTTAGAGTGTAAAGACGATGCCCTGGGAAAGATTGGCTTCTCATCTTAGCAAAAATGCACTGCAGGCATCCGGATGCTTGCATGCGGAGTGCCCGGTGATCTCATTGATGAGTACATCTGTATGAGCGAATCTACATGCCTAGAGTCTATGTACAGGTTCTGCAAGGCTGTGATTGCTCAGTTTGGCCCCGAGTACTTGAGAGAGCCGACTGATCAAGATACAACCCGCTTCTTGGCGATGAATTCCAGCAGGGGCTTCCCAAAGATGCTTGGCAACATAGACTGCATGCACTGAGAGTGGGAAAACTGCCCTTCTGCTTGGCAAGGGCAGTATAAGGGTCAACTCAGTGCTTGCACTATCATACTTGAGGCTGTGGCCTCACAAGATCTCTGGATCTGGCACCCTTTCTTCGGCATGGCCGGATCACACAATGATATCAACGTGCTTCAAGGCTCGCTGGTGTTTGCAAGGCTTGCTGAAGGCAACATCCCGCCGGTGAATGTTACCATCAACGGCCACAACTACGACAAAGGATACTACCTAGGCGACGGTATCTATCCTCAGTGGACCACTATTGTGAAGACAATTTCTAACCCTGTCGGAGAAGAGAGGAAAAGATTTTCCCAAGAACAAAAGGGTGCGAGGAAGGATGTCGAGCGTGCCTTTGGTGTTATGCAATCTCGATGGGGCATCGTTCGGTATCGCGCTAGAACTTGAAGCACCAAGAAGTTGTGGGAGGTGATGACTGCTTGTGTGATCATGCACAATATGACCATAGAGAATGAGCGCCCGAATGAGCGCCCGGAGTTTCAGTTTCAGGGTGAGAATGTTATGCTTGAGCATGGAGGAGCAGCAGCAACGTTTGTACAATTCATTCAATTTCATCATGAAATGCGTGATTGAGAAACCACACAGAGGTTAGTAAAACAGGATTTAAGTTCGTTTTGTGTGCAACTGGTTGTAATTTTTTATTTTTGTGCACCCCGATGTGTCTAACCGTATATATACCGAGCCTGTATATATCTGTAGTGGATAGTACAAGCAAGCTTTAGTGTAGGCCTTCATTCATTCACTCGAGAAGTCAGCGATGTCGCAAGGAGAGCATCCACACTCACGAGCAATGGGGAGCTTGGCTGCTCCTCCTCGTAGGGATCCTGCTCCAGCTCGCCGGCTGCAGCCCTCCACCGGACCCGGTGACCTGCACGCATGGCACGTCCAACTGCACGGTCACCAACACGTACGGCTCCTTCACGGACCGCATCATCTGCCACGCGGCCAACGTTGTCTACCCGAGCACCGAGCAGGAGCTGGTCGCGGCCGTGGCGGCCGCGGCGTCCGCCAAACGCAAGATGAAGGTGGCCACCAAGCACTCACACAGCGGCCCAAGCTGGCGTGCCCCGGCGGCAGCCAGGGCACCATCATAAGCACCTCACGGCTGAACCGGACGGTTCGTGTCGACGCCGAGAGGCAGCTCATCACGGTGGAGAGCGGCATGGTACTCCGGGACCTGATCCAGGCCGCTGCCGCAGCGGGGCTGTCACTGCCGCACTCGCCGAACTGGTACGGCCTAACCATCGGCGGGCTCCTCGCGACGGGCGCGCATGGGAGCGGGCTGTGGGGCAAGGGAGGCGCCGTGCACGAGTACGTGGTCGGTCTGAGGATCGTGACGCCGGCGCCGGCGTGTCACGGGTTCGCCATGGTGAGGGAGCTCGGCGCCGATCACCCGGACCTGGACGCCGCCAAGGTCTCCCTTGGGGTCCTCGGCGTTGTCTCCCAGGTGACTCTGGCCCTGCAGCCGCTGTTCAAGCGGTCAGTGACGTTCCTGAGGCGCAACGACTCGGACTTCACGGCACGGGTGGCCGAGTGGGGCCGTCTTCACGAGTTCGCCGACATGATATGGCTGCCGCAGCACGGCAGCATCATCTACCGCCAGACGACCGCGTCGACGTCGCGACACCCGGGAATGGGCTCAGCGATCTGGCCCTTTTTCGTTCCAACCCCACAGCCCTGCTTGTCCGCGCAAGAGCCGCAGAGGAGCGGCTGCAGGAGAACGGCACTGACATCGCCCGGTGCGCGGCAGAGCAGGAGGGGGCCACGAGACAGCTGCAGGCCTTGGGCTTCACGAACGACGGCGTCTCCTTCACAGGGTACCCGATTGTGGGGTACCAGCATCGCATCCAGGCGTCCGGATCATGCATCGATGGCCCAGAGGATGGCCTCCTCTCGCATCCGAGGCACCTTCCTGTACAACTCCAGCTTCAGCGTCCCACTCTCTAAGGTGTCGGCGTTCGTCGCTGACATGCAACGGCTCCGGGACCTCAAACCGGCCGCGTTTTGTGCCCTCCTTCGTACGGGTGTTGTCCTCCGCTACGTCAAGGCGTCCTCCGGCGTACCTCGGCAAGCCCGAGGACTCTGTTGACGTTGACATCATCTTCTACCGCAGCCACACTGACGGCATGCCGCGCGCCCACGCCGACGTGGTGGACGAGATTGAGCAGATGGCATTGGGTAAGTACGGCGGCCTGCCGCACTGGGGTAAGAACCGCAACTTCGCCTTCGACGGTGTCATCGCAAGGTACCCAAAAGCCAATAAGTTCCTTAAGGTAAAGAATATGTACTACCCCGACGGGCTCTTCTCCAGCGAGTGGACCGATCAAGTGCTCGGCGTCAACGGGACCCCCAACATCATTAAGAAGCGTTGCGCCATTGAAGGACTATGTGTCTGCTCTGACGACTTGCACTGTGCGCCAGAGCAGGGGTACTTCTGCCGGCCAGGGAAGGTTTACACGAATGCAAGATTTTGCTCTTCCACCGAGGAATATTAGGGATGATGGCACCACTTGTTGAACTTGTATTTCCTAGCTTGGTTTAGTAGCTAGCTTAGTTTTCTTTTCAGTTAGCAAAATAAATGGCCATGTCGACGTGTGCATGTACACTGAATGTGGCCCGGTAGTTTTTCAGCTAGTAGTTAGAGCATCTCCAACCGCGCGCGGTAAACCCAGCTTTTAGCGCGCGGGGGACGTTTTACCGTGCTCCAGCGATGGCGGGAAACGCGCCCGCGCGAAAAGGTGACAGCTCGCGCGTTATTTTTGGCGCACCGCTTTCGGTGCGCCTATAAAATGCGGCGCTCGCCACGCGCCTTTTCCACGACTCCTCTTCCTCTTCCTCTGCCACGTGCCTTTTCCACGACTCCTCTTCCTCTTCCTCTGCCACGCGCCTTTTCCACGACTCCTCTTCCTCTTTCTCTGCCACGCGCGCCTCCACCACTCCAGCGCCCCGTCACCGCCGCGCCGCCGAGGAGCGTCGGGCTTCCACGGCGTCCGCCTGCGCCCCAACGGTGGGTACTACTCCGAGATACGCTCCGGCGATCTCCGGCTCGGCCTCGGCACCTACGGTACGATGCGCGAGGCCACCCGCGTGTACGACGCGGCGGCGTCGCGCCTAGGCAGGCCGCGTGGGCAGATGAATTTCCAGGACGTCTACACGCTTCAGCAGGCGCTGGACGTCGCCCCGCCACCTTGTCTTAACACGGCAGAAGACCGTGCGGAGCACGCTGAGCGGCAGCGCCGCCTCCTCGTCGCCCAGGAGGACGAGCGGGTCATGGGGGAGTGGCGTCGACGCCACCAGGAGGACGTCGCCTACGAGCAAGTCTACTGGGCAAGGGGCCGCGAGGAGGACACGCGAAGGCGCCGCGAGTCGCGGTTGGACAGGCGTCGGCGGAAGGCATTGGCGAATGCGCAGTCGGATATCGTTGCAGCAGGTGGGAGGTCGTTTTTCACAGAAAACGATGATCGTTGATTGGACATATGGCTCGATACCTCGGACAACACCGACGAGGATGATGATGGTGATGATGATAGCGACTTGGAGTAGTTTCTATTTAGTTGTGCCGTAGTTTTATCAATGCTTTCGAACTATCTATCTAGTTGCACCGATGTAAAATACCTTTGTATCATTTTTTATTTATGCAATCTATCTAGTTTATATTTATCTATGCTTTCGATTTATCTAAAATAAAAAAAATGTTGTACACGCGCTGCATTTTTTACGCGCTGCTGGAGCGGCGCGCGCGCGCTGCATTTTAGCGCAGCTGCTGGAGCCAGCGCTGCGCGCCGGGCCAAACAGGCGATGGGCGCGCGGCAAACCAGTTTTTTGTGCGTGGCGCGTTCGGCGCTGTTGGACATGCTCTTAGTACTTCCTTCATCTCATAATATAAACTCAAATGCTTACTAGTGCAGCTGCACTAATTGAGCTTTCTGAGCGCACGCTATATGCGCCAAAAAACTCACATGGCACGCAGTGCATCCGTGTAGGCCTACCATAAAAGATAATTAGCATCCCTTGTCATCACTACACTAAAAGGGAAAGTATCTGGTCTTCATCTCTTTGAATGCTCTCTACTTTGTATAAATCAATCAAGAAAGAAAAAGTACGTGCATTTATTTAGGTTTTATAAAATTTAAAAAGCCATAACTTTTGGTTTGAGTATTGGAATTTAGATTCATTTCCACCGTTGAGTTTCTCTTGCCGAGTTCTTCAAAAATAGATCCCACATGGGTATGTTTTGGCAAACTTTATTTTTAGAGCAACTTTGAGTGCTGATGAGGCAACTTTAGTACTATAGAAAAACAACTTCTTCTTAGTTTGCCTACTATGATTGCCTATCAACGAGAAGTCCTTATAAGTTGCCTCCCATGACTACCATGTTCGCTAAATTGACATATAAGTTGTCTACCATACTATCAAGTATGCTAACACTATGTTTCAGAGTATAGGCAATATGAGCTACGCCACACACAACTTCTCCTAGTATATTAGCCAACTAATTAGCGAGGGCATCATTGTTAGGCAGTTGCTCGGATTTGTTTTGAACAGGTTTTTGCATTTGTTTTTTTAACGCAGTTGCTTGGTTTTATCTAGAACAATTTTTCATTTTCTGTTTTCTTTAAATTGAGTTGTTTTGGATTTTTGCTAGAATAGATAAGTTGCATTGGGAGGGCGTGCGGGTATAGTTGTACACAAAGGCTATTTGGTCATACATTTTTTCTGCCTGAAGTAGACAATCCAAGTAGTAATGCTAGGGACAGTTTGCTTGGTTTTGCTAGGACAATTTTCCCATAGTTGTTTTTTAGTAATGCAGTTACTTGGTTTGGATAGGACAGTTGCTTGGTTTTGTAGGAGAGTTGCTCAGTTTTGCATTGTGGTTTCCTACTACATATGCTTGGTTTTGCTAGAAACAATTTTGCATTGTGTTCGGTAATACAATTGCTAGGATTTGCTAGGATAATTTTTTGGATTTTTTTGCTAGGAATAGTTGCTTTGGATCTTTGATAGAACAATTGTGTGGATTTCTACTAAGGGGAAGTTGCTGAGAGTTTGCAAGAACAATTTCTATATGCAGATATGTATAGTTGCATACACAAAAGATGAGTAGGAGTTGCACATAATGTGACATCGAGTTGCTAGGGGGATCAGAAGTTGCATAGGGGGCATATCTGACAGTTTGCCCACAAATCTATGTAAGTTGATCATATTTTTCGCACGAAGTTACCTGCAAAAATTGTGTCAGTTAGATAACCCTATGTGTCTTTTTGTGATGCCATTTTTTACTCTTTTTTATGATATGACGTTTCACTACTTTTGTGCCTAAAGTAGTAATGCTAGAGTTCTTTCATGGTTTTTTCAACTATCACGCATGTGATGAGCGGGGTTGGAGAGGAGTGGGGTCGAGATGTTGACGAATACAGGAGTTGCTCATAAGATGGGAATGAGTTGCTCATACTATGAGGAGTTGCTCAAAATGTGAGGACCAGTTGCATAGTGAGGGAAGATGAGACCTAAGTTGTCCATCAAGGGACCTAATTTGCTTACAATCTTGAAAAGTTGTTGTGGGATCTAAGTTGTCTATCATGATTCTAAATTTTAAAACTATATTGGGTTGGATGGTTGCCTTGTGCATTCCTTTTCTAGGGGAGTCTCCCTGCAATACTACTGAGCATGTGAATGTTGGCTATCCAGGTCATTGGTATTGACTAGTTGCATAAGTGGGGGCATATGAGAAGTTGCATCTAGGGTGATGAGAATTTTTTATATGGGGGTGGATCAGATAGTTGCCCACAAACATACGCAAGTTGTTCATAATTTTTGCACTAGTTGCCCGCGAAAATCATTGAAATCTTCAGATATAATAATGGAAAAAACACATGAGTTACTTGTCGAATGCACTAGAGTTGCACAAAAACACCCCAAAATTTGTTAGCAGTTTTTGTGATACTCGAGTGCATAAGAATCTCCAAGCCATTGTCCTTGTTTTGCCTCGATTAACCTCATCAATGGAGAACTTAGAATTTTTCCTATATCATTTCCTTTGTCTAGATAGCAAGTTAGACTGAGAGTACAGATGAGTTTGTCTTGTGATAAACAACTTCATAATATTCTAGGAAATTAATTTGGAAAGTTAGAAAACTGAGCAACAATGATAGACAACTAATTACCAATAGTAGGCAACTGTGCATTAATAGTGGACCGATTTTCATAGTATTGTTGGCAATTGGGCATCAATGGTAGGCAACTGACCATCCACGGTAGGTAACTGAGCAAACATAATGTTAGCAAAATTTATTGATACACATAGTGCAATGAAGTTGCTTATATGTAGTACTAAAGGTGCCTTATGTTTTGTTTGGTTTTCTCATATATTTTTTTAAAAAAACCAACCTTATAGGCACACCTACAAGGCAGAAAAATGAAGTTGCTTTCCTATAACACTAAAGTTGCCTCCATCGTACCCAAAGTTGCCTCGAAAAAAAGTTTAATGAAACCTATCGATATGAGATCGTCGCGAGAAACACAACTGTGAAAGCGAAACTGGATTTTGACGCTTAAATCAAAAGTTACAGTGTTTTAAACTTTTTAAACCCCCAAATAAATGTACGTATGGACAATATTCCTTTTCTGATGGATTGTACAGGGCACGCTGGCTGCTCCTTCCATATTTGCACAAGCGCTTGATTCCACCAACGGGCGCTCGGGCGCCCGCGACACTCACTAGTGTAAAAAACGTTCTTATATTTTGGGACGGAGGGAGTAGCTTGGTGCGGCCGTTAGTAATGCATGGGATAGCATGCATAGCAGCTCACGACACGCATGCATCACCCGCATGGCGAGTGTCGTGGGATGGCACCACCGGTGAGCTCGCGTGCGTGGTTGATCCTTCCCTTTATAAGTTCAGTACAAATAAGAGGAATGAGATAGAGAAAGGCCGCAACGCAGTATGCAACACAAAACACCTTAGCTTTGTCTCCCACTGGCCATTTGCAGGTGTCTTCGGTTCCAGCAAGTGGTATGAGAGGCACGTCATTCCTTGGCGACCATTGCCGGCTCGACCTCCCCAAAGGGCACCCCGACAACCATTGAAGCTGCGGTGGCAGCTCGCACGGCCATTAGGAAGGTTGATGACTATGACAGCGGCTCGCGATCAGTGACTCCGACCCGGAGTCGGAGTTGCAGCCGCAGGCGCGGCAAGGAAATCGTTGTGCACGAACACCCTATGCAGGAGCACCTTGTCCTGAGCGGCACCACAATGTGGCCAATATTCACCCCGACGAACTACTTTGAGTGGTCATAAAGACGAATAATATGAGGCCACCTCAATTCCATTTTCTTTGCAGTTTTCTTTTTATAAACCAAACTAGTGATAAACAAGAAACTAAAAGATTCAATTGCAAGATCTAAAGATATACCTTCAAGCACTCACCTCCCCGGCAACGGCGCTAGAAAAGAGCTTGATGTCTACTACACAACTTGTTCTTGTAGACTCGTTTTGGGCCTCCAAGCGCAGAGTTTTGTAGGACAATATGAATTTTCCTTCAAGTGGATGACCTAAGGTTTATCAATCCGTGGGAGGCGTAGGATGAATATGGACTCTCTCAAACAATCGTGCAACCAAATAACAAAAATTCTCTTGTGTCCCCAACACACCAAATACAATGGTAATTTGTATAGGTGCACTAGTTTGGCGAAGAGATGGTAATAAAAGCGTAGTAATTATAGCAGATATTGATTTTTGTAATAGGAACAATAAAAAACAGAAAGGTAGCAATTGATAAAATGGAGCACAAAGGGTATTGCAATGCTTGAAAAATGAGGCCTAGGGTCGGTAGTGCAATCACTCAACAATGCTAATATAATTGGATCATATAACCATCCCTCAACGTGCGATGAATAATCACTCCAAAGTTCCTATCCAGCGGAGAACATAATAAGAAATTGTTTGTAGGGTAGAAACCACCTCAAAGCTATTCTTTCTGATCCATCTATCTAAGAGTTCGTGCTAACATAACAACAAGTTACCCTTTCTGATTGATCTATTCAAGAGTCCGTACTAAAATAACACCATATGATACACATCAACCAACTCAAATGTCACCTAGATACTCCAATGTCACCGCGAGTATCCGTGAGTTGATTATACGATATGCATTAAACAATTTCAGATTCATAATACTCAATCCAATACAAAGAACCTCAAAGAGTGCCCCAAGATTTCTACCGAAGAAACAAAGACAAGAACGTGCATCAACCCCTATGCATAGATGTCAGGACCTCGATCCTAAGTCACACCGACCTTGCATGTAACACATCATATCACTTTGCGGCCTCAAGTATGGTATTTCCACGGGTGTCACCTTACCTGGCCCAGGAACGTTTGCGCATTTTGGCTCACGTGTATGATAGTTTTGCTAGCATGCATATGACAGAGAACCCGGGCCGACATGACTAGTCGTAAACCCAAAGTGGCACTAACTTATAGGGACAGGCATACATGACCCAACAACGAACGTGTCGGTCATCAATGTATGAACCCAAGTCGTAGCAAGCTACAAGGACTTAAAGGAACAAGAGGTGACATTTCCTCGAAGGGACAGACACACGAACGAAGAAGGACACATGCCGGCTAGCCTAAGTGTTCTAGAGCAGTAGCAAGATACCATGGCTCAGTGGAAGCACTAGGAAACATTTACCCAAAAGAGAGGCTACCAAGAATAAACAACTAGGTTGTCGGATCCCACACATACCAAGCTTTTAAAATCATACACTCAATATGCTCGATATGTGCAAATACAACATGGCATCACAACAAAACTCTACAACTCAAAGTATTTATTCATTAGACTCCGAGGAGTCAAACATAGTAAGAATTACAAACATAGGTC
This sequence comes from Triticum dicoccoides, assembly GCF_002162155.2. NCBI lineage: Eukaryota > Viridiplantae > Streptophyta > Magnoliopsida > Poales > Poaceae > Triticum > Triticum dicoccoides. The sequence continues at coordinate 484,976,168 of NC_041381.1, read as the reverse complement.
ACATGACCCAACATACAGAGCATACAGGCAATGAAAGCTTAACATGTCTGAGTACACGCAACTACAAATGAAAAAGGCTTGAAGCTTGACTATCTACAAGACCCTCCCGAGGGCACAAGATCATAGCTGAGGTAACAAGCTAAACGTCGACGTCCACGCGGAACTACTAGTAAGACTAAAGTATCTCTGCAAAAACATAAATTAAGCAATGTGAGTACAAAGGTACCCAACAAGACTTATAACTGAACTAGCTACATATGCATCAGTATCAACAAAGGGGTGGTGGGGTTTAACTGCAGCAAGCCAGCTTTGACTCAGTGGCTATCCTGTACTACGACTGCTGGTAACTCTTTTGAGGTGGCGTACATGAGTCCACATATTCACCATATCAATACACCACTATGGATCCGCTCCCATCTCCCTACGAGAACGCCATCCATAGCACTCATGCTTATCTTGCACATTTTAGAGTTCCACTTTCACTTGTCTATGAACTGTATAGGCAACCCAGAAGTCCTTTACCGCGGACGCGGCTATTCGAATAGATCATTTATAACCTTTCAGGGGTGTACTTCTTCACAGATGTTTCCACCACTTAGCGTCTGTACACGACATGTGCCCGACAGACTTCAAGCGAAAGCCGACATGGGTGTAGACCACGACCTGACTAACCACACAAGTCCCCTAGTCCAGGTTTATTGCCTATTCAGGTTCCATCCGCAGGGAGTCCGGTCGAGGTTTCCACTACGGCCCCAAACGATGTGTGTAGGGTTCCCGAGCACACCAAACGGGTGCCCCAGTACACCGAGCCACGATCCTACCGCATCACAACCCACGCATAGGGTTAGCGCTACGCACGGCCTCCAACATACTACAAACACCAGAAACTACTTGCAACTCCTGGACAGAGGACAGGGGGTTAATAAGTCGAGCGGGGTCATATTTCAGGGCCCAACGTGTGGTAGTGGCTGTTCATGGATCACAAACACAGAAATCAGTTCCTGAGGACAGTTTCAATGAGACAACCCACCATGTACCCCTACATGGCCTCTCACCGCTACCTTTATCAAATCGTGTTCACACACTTAGCTCTCAACAGTAGGACATGTTCACAAAATGCCAATTCATCCTCGATGAATCAGACCTGACACAACTCTAAGCAATAGCAGGCATGACAAACAAGCATGAATGAGTAGGCACATCATGGCTCAAACAAATGCTACTCATGCTAGTGTGTTTCGTCTATTTACTATGGCAATGACATGTCATGCAGAGGAAAGGGGTTCAGCTACCGCAACATGTAACAGTTGAAACATTGTTGTCATAATGCAGTAAAAGAGAGCAGGAGTGAGAGAGTGGGATTGTATCAGAATGAACAAGGGGGTTTTGCTTTCCTGGCACTTCTAAAGATAGTATAGTTCTTCATTGGTGTAATCGATCTCTTCGTCGGAACCACGTCTACTGAGACGGGATAAATACCGGCAACAGAGAAGGAACACAATCAATGCAATGCAACCATATGATGCATGATCATGACATGTCAACATGCTGTGATTTGAGCTAATGCAACTAGCAGCAATTTAAATGGAGTTGGTTTGAACACTAGATTCAAATGCAACCTCGATATGTGGATATTTGAATATCATTTATTTGATTTGCCCTAAACAGTAGTCATAAGTTGTTCTAACATGCATGAAAATGGTACTGATGGATAATTGGATTTTTCTGATCATTTTTCATATATAAATTATTTCGTTTAGAGTTGTAGACTAATTTCTATGAATTTCTGAAGTTTTAAACATTTTTTGAAATTTTCTGAATTAGATTTAATCCAGAAAATCCTTTACTACATCAGCATTGCATCACTATGATGTCAGCAGGTCAACAGGCCATGCCAGGTCAAACCTGACAATGGGCCCCACATGTCATTGTCTGGAATAATTAACTAAGTTAATTTACCACTAATTTAACCCTAAACCTAAACTAAACATGGCTTGGCCCACACGTCAGTGGGTCAGGGGGGAGGTCAACCTCTGGTCAGCAGGGTCAAACGGGATGGCGGCTCGCCGCCGGCGAGTGCCGAGACGACGGAGCGCGTCGAAAATCACCCACAGGCGATGGTTTTGGGCGTGGGGAGGCTCTACGAAGAGCTGCTGCTTGCGCGCAGCCGGTGGATCGGACGGTGGGAGTTGGGTTGGCTGGTAGCGGCAGTTACGGCGAGCGAGGCGACGATCGATGTTTGATGAGGTGCACGGGTGGCGCTGCGAGGTGCAAGCGGATAGGGGGGGCGCTATCGAGTCTCGGCGCAGGGCGGCAAGCTCGATGGACACGCGCCCGTGACCAAATGGTCACCGGAGCGTCGGCGGCGGTGAGCGCAGGCGGTAGCGCGTTCGGTCACAGGTGAGACGGCGGCTAGGACATGCAAACGAGACGGAGGAGAGGGGGGTTCGATTGAGGAGCTCATGGTAAGTTGAGCGGAGGCCTCGGAGAGCTCGGGGAGGGGCTGGTGACGATGGGAGGTCTCTGGCGATCCCGGTAGCTCGAGGTTAAAGATGACCACGGTGACGGCGTTCGGGGGCGTCCGGTGCCGCGTGACTCTGCGGAGAGGACGAGGGTGACGAGGAGGAGTTCAGGGACTAGTCGGAGAGGCGAGTGGTGGACGGTGGCCGTGGCAGCAGCGAGCGATGGCGACAGCAGGGTTCAGCTGGGGCAGAGGAGAGAGAGGGAGGGAGCAGGGGGAGAGTGAGGGCATCGGCTTAATCCAGACGGCACCAAGGAGAAGAACCACGAAATCACGTTGTCCCAGGGACGCAGGCAGGTGAGCTGGTGGCATGACGTGATGTGCGTGCGCGCGCATCAGCCACGCGCCTGGCCGGCTGGGGCCAGGAGGATGACGGCACTGGTGGGCTGGGCTGCCAGCTGGGACGCCAGGTGGGTTGCACAGGTAAACTCTCTCTCTCTCTCTCTCTCTATCATTTCCTAATTTTCTTTCTGTTTTCTAATATTTTTTGTTTGTTCTGGCTTTATTAAAAATGTTAGGGCACTTTCAAAATCATGAAAATATTTGTGGGCACTGTTTGGAATATTTCCAACAGCCCTCATTTACTTTCATGATTGTTTGGACATTTAAAATTATTTATAGCATTTAAATGCCCAAATGCAATTAACTTATGATTTAATTTAGAGACCCAAAGTGACCTAGAAAAATGTGAACCATTTTTGGCAGAGGTTCTAGACCAAGACAAAAATGAAGAGCATTTATGAAGGGCATTTCAGATTCATTAAAAAATATTTTAGTAAACCCTAGTTGGTTTAAGTGGTGCTAGGGGTTTCTACCATCCCCATTTCAAGTTTCGGGAGAATTTTAAACATGATGCATCACTCTAATGCAAGCACTGACTAGGGTTGTGACAACTCACCCCCACTAAACAAGAATCTCGTCCCGAGATTCAAGACGTGAGGTAAGAAGACAGAGGGGACACAATACTACACAATCTTCATGATCCAACTTCCCTTCTCGAAGATGTTGAATCATTGCTTCAAATTGATCTTGACGTCCTTGCTTTTGAGATCTTCATCCAACAAGATCTCGACGAAAGAAACTCTATAGGAATCGATCTCCTCAAAGATCGAGCAACTCAGGATCAACTCACGAAGTGAGACGTGGGAACATCTCTGGGGTTGAGACATAAATCACACATCAGATGTAATGGAAAGAAGTAGATGACAAGGGTTCAATTGGGTAAGCAAAAATTCCACACTTAAGAAGGTGGTGAACGGGTGTCAACGTAGTGAGGGGTTGATTGCCCTTCATATCAAATGGGGCACCTTGGAGAAGGTGACTCGAAGAATTATTCTCTTAAGTGGAAAAAGAATTATTTTTGATATAAAGATAATTGAAACTCTCTATACTAGCCTAAGGCAAAACACAATCGATTGTTTGTAAGAGTTTGAAGGCATGGCATACTCATACTAGAATGGGTGATGTGGGCTACCTTGTTGAAGACAACACAATGGATGTTTTTTGCTTATCATCGGAAATGGATGGGACCCATGGTAGGACAACTTTTGAAGATGATCCTGAACATCAATTACTGAGAAGGCAGACCATAGTCAAGTGGCACAATGGCGGGTGTAAGCTAGGAACAAAATGAAAATGCTGGGAATGATTCAAGTAACTAGGGAAAAACTCAACAGTAGAGAGTGATTCCACTATTTGAATGGTTATAGCATAATCGAGGAAACCGAGAGCGCAAGGACCCATAAGGAACAACTTCTAGAATAAGTTGCACGAAATCCTCATGGAGAAGATGGTCAAATAGCTCAATCAAGATACTACAATGATAGATCGTCCGGCTAGGTGTGTCAGCCAGAACATCAACCTTGTCGAGACCTACATAATAGATCTTGGAAAAGTTCCAACCATCATATCTGCCTGAGATTCAGATCTGGTTGGTAACATGATATTCCAGACTCATCAAGTCTAGAAAGAAAAATGGAAGTTTGCAACACAAATCGACGAGATAGCGTTGCGAGATTCTTGGGGAATGAACTACGATAGCAAGCTCCAAAACATGAGTTGGTTCTGCTACACACATGTGAACACGTTATCCAAGACAAGCATGACCACATAGTAGTCTTACAATAAAACACTGTCGAGTTCAGGTGGGGAACCATCATTGGGGATATTGAAGTCCTTGTATAAGCCCGGGTCTTAAGAAGGAACTTCTTCTCCTTGAACAACTCAATCAGTGGCTTGGTGTGCTAGGGAATACATATGGAATGGAGGTAATTAATCTACCAAACCATAGAATACATTCACACATAGATAACTGACTTGGGATGGTTCCAGAGGAAACAAAACAAACCTTTCTCAAATTCATGGTGGCAACTTGCACCTGATGCACATGAACTTGGAGAAAGTTACTTCCTACACCAAACATATACTTCATGAATGGGACATGAAGATAATGCTTATAGAAATTTCCAACACTAGCTTAATGTCCAACAAAATCATGGAGAAGATAGGAATGTTGTTGGTGGGCTCAACAACAATTCATCCAGGTTTCCATATAAATGGAATTCCATAATTATGTGAACAAAGTGGTAGCATTGGTCAGACCAAAGAATATAATGGTGTATGCTCGAGGAAACAACCATGAGTAAGACAACATTACGAACATCGTTGGTTCTGATTTGATTTGATGATAGCCCACACTCAAATCAAGGTTTTGACAAGACAATAGATCCAACAATTGATCACGGGGATCAATCGATGAATATATCGTATTTCTTCAACACACACACACACACAAAGATATCCCCGGGAATGAACTAAGTTAGGAAAAGCTTCTATCTTCCAACTCTCCAAGTTGTTGTTTAGCTTAACCAACTAGCTCAGGGGTATCTGACACAGATTCTTGGAGAAAGGATGGTTTAGAGGAAACCAACTTGATCACGAACTCAACATAACAGCCAGGGGACAACCTGGTCATACTTCTGAGAAGATATTTGGGAAATCACGACCCATCGATATGCTACTAAGCTCGAGAACACTCTTGCTTTCGATACAAGACTATGTGATAAAATAAGCAAGGTGTTGACGCAATCCTAACTCAATGACCGAAGGGTGGACTAGGAAGATGGTCTAGGTAGCACAATCTATCTTAGAATGATGATTCTATAATCAACACGCTAAGAATGGAATTATCATCCATTAACTACCAAGCAACACAATTGCTAGGAGTATTGATTTCACACATCACGATTCACTTGTCAGCATTCTGGTTACAATACACGTGAACCGAGGAACAAACAATGATGGCAGGACGTATCACTGCAACAAGAAATCATAAGAGTTGGTGCAATTCTCATGATATTCCTGACATAAAGTGGGTAATACTTCAGGGTAGAACAAAATCAAAAGCTGGATCGGCATTTTGATTTGCGGATTACAACCGCTTTGACCCAATCCTGGAAATGGACGAGGTACTGGAGTTTCTTTCTCCTAGACATTCGGGAATAAAATGGCTTGACGGACCATGAGAACAATACGCATAGAAGAACACTAATGCACGACATAAACTTGACTATCAACTGGTAGACAAGGATCGAAATACAAGTACAAAGGGACAACTCAAAGGAACATATGATTTTCTGAGTTGTCGATGCGTAGATTAGCATGTCGAACCAGTTCAACATATTTCCTCCGAATAACCCATGCAGAAAGGTAGAACTGGGAGAGTCACAATTATGAATGGGGAACTCCTCAAGAGTACTCTGAGCGTGATCTTTTGGTTCAAAAGAACTTCTGCCATAATTGGTTCATAGTATTGGAAGAAGGATTTACCACAGACCTCGAGGACTATCGCAAAGGTTACTAATATCCTAAAGAAACTAGCAACACTATCAACATGAAGTAGGGTGAATCTTGGGCTCAAAACCCAGGATTAGAATATCTACTACTTAGTGGCATCATGGGATGCTTTCGAGAATGATGGCCAGAATCATCACACTGTGAACACAAAACATGGATGGATTACTAGGTGGTTCTCTAAGACACCTTGGGTCATAATAATAACTCCAACATATATACCGAGGCAATGAAGTACCTCAACACACTAGTTAGTGTGGTTGATCTGGCACAAAGGAACTTCGGAATGGTAAGAAGGGATTTACAAATGCATCAGACTATTTAGAAACCTGGGATGACTCGGACAGCATAACGGTTGTAAATGCTCAAAAATATTTGGGACATTCTGCAAAAAATGGTGGCATAACCACTCAGATTCACAATATCAAGGTTCCGAGACCAACTTTTATCACACGAAGGTACAAGAAACTGAACTAAGACTTGAATTCATCAATCTTATAAGTCTACGGATTAGTAACACGTGATCCTGATGGAAAGAATAGAAATCGTAGTTCCTTAACCCTGTAGGAAGATAGGATGACTCGGATCAGAAGGCATAATGTAAAGAAGTAAAAAGAGCCTTATGTTCCCTTCCGCAATCAATTCCCTTATATAACTAAAGAATTTCTAGACTCAACTTCGACCAGTTTGGCTTGGTAATCCTACAGGCAGTCAGGCTCTGCTACCAAAGTTGTCAGGACCCCGATCCTAAGTCACACCGATCTAGCATGTAACACATCATATCACTTTGCGGCCTCACGCACGATATTCCCATGGGTGCCACCTTACCTGGCCCGGGACCATTTGCACCTTTTATCTCACGTATATGATAGTGTCGCTAGCATCCATATGATCAAGAACCCGGGCCGACATCACTAATCATAAACCCAAAGTGGCACTAACTTACATGGACATGCATACATGACCCATCAACGAACGTGTCGGTCATCAATGTATGAACCCAAGTCGTAGCAAGCTACAAGGACTTAAAGGAACAACACGTGACATTTCCCCAAAGGGACCGACGTAGGAACAAAGAAGGACACATGCCGGCCAACCTAAGTGTTCCGGAGCAGTAGCAAGCTACCATGGCTCAGTGGAAGCACTAGGAGACATTTCCTCATTAGAGAGGCTACCAAGAATAAACAACTAGGTTGTCAGATCCCACACATACCAAGCATTTCAAATCATACACACAATATTGTCGATATGTGCAAATACAACATGGCATCACAACAAAACTCTACAACTCAAAGTATTTATTCGTTAGACTCCGAGGAGTCAAACATAGTAAGAATTACAAACATAGGTCACATGACCCAACATACAGAGCATACAGGCAACGGAAGCTTAACATGTCTAAGTAAAGACAACTACAAATGAAAAAGGCTGAGAAGCCTGACTATCTACAAGACCCTCCCGAGGGCACAAGATCGTAGCTGAGGTAACAAGCTAAACATCGAAGTCCACGCGGAACTACTAGTGAGACTGAAGTCTCTCTGAAAAAACATAAATTAAGCAACCTGAGTACAAAGGTACCCAACAAGACTTACATCTGAACTAGCTACATATGCATCAGTATCAATAAAGGGGTGGTGGGGTTTAACTGCAGCAAGCCAGCTTTGACTCAGTGGCTATCCTGTACTACGACTGCTGGTAACTCTTTTGAGGTGGCGCACACGAGTCCACATATTCACCATATCAATACACCACTATGGATCTGCTCCCGTCTCCCTACGAGAATGCCATCCATAACACTCACACTTATCTTGCGCATTTTACAGTATGCACTTTCACTTGTCTATGAACTGTATAGGCAACCCGGAAGTCCTTTACCGCAGACGCGACTATTTGAGTAGATCATTTATAACCCTGTAGGGGTGTACTTCTTCACACATGTTTCCACCACTTAGCGTGTGCACACGACATGTGCTCGGCAGACTTCAAGCGAAAGCCGATGTGGGTGTAGATCAGTACCTGACTAACCACACAAGTCCCCAGTCCAGGTTTATCGCCTATTCATGTTTCATCCACAGGGAGTCCGGCGAGGTTTCCACTACGGCACCAAGCGATGTGTGTAGGGTTCTTGAGCCCACCAAACGGGTGCCCCGGTACACCGTGCCATGATCCTAACGCATTGCAACCCACCCCTAGGGTCAGCGATGTGCACAGCCTCCAGCATACTACAAACACCAGAAACTACTTGCAACTCCTGGACAGAGGATGGGGGGTTAATAAGTCGAGCGGGGTCATATTTCAGGGCCCAATGTGTGGTAGTAGCTATTCATGGATCACAAACACAGAACTCAGTTCTTGAGGATGGTTTTATTGAGACAACCCACCATGTACTCCTACATGGCCTCTCACCGCTACCTTTACCAAGTCATGTTCACACACTTAGCTCTCAATAGTAGGACATGTTCACAACATTCCAATTCATCCCTGATGAATCAGACATGACACAACTCTAACCAATAGCAGGCATGACAAACAAGCATGAATGAGTAGGCACATCATGGCTCAAACAAATCCTACTCCTGCTAGTGGCTTTCGTCTATTTACTGTGGCAATGACAGGTCATGTAGAAGAAAGGGGTTCAGCTACTGCAGCATGTAACAGTTGAAACATTGTTGTCCTAATGCAGTAAAAGAGAGCAGGAGTGAGAGAGTGGGATTGTATCAGAATGAACAAGGGGTTTTTGCTTGCCTCGCACTTCTGAAGATAGTATAGTTCTTCAATTGTGTCATCGATCTCATCCACGGAACCACGTCTACTGAGAGGGGATAAATACTGGCAACAGAGAAGGAACACAATCAATGCAATGCAAAAATATGATGCATGATCATGACCTGTCAGCATGCTGTGATTTGAGCTAATGCAACTAGCAGCATTTTAAATGGAGTTGGTTTGAACACGAGATTCAAATGCAAACTCCATATTTGGATATTTGAATACGATTTATTTGATTTGCCCTAAACAGTAGTCATAAGGTGTTCTAACATGCATGAAAATGGTAAAAATGGATAGATTGGATTTTTCTGATCATTTTTCATATATAAATTATATCGTTTAGAGTGATAGATTAATTTCTATGAATTTCTGAAGTTTTAAATATTTTCTGAAATTTTCTGAACTAGATTTAATCCAGAAAATCATTTACTGCGTCCGCATTGCGTCACTGTGACGTCAGCAAGTCAACAGGTCGTGCCAAGTCAAACCTGAAAGTTGGCGCCACATGTCAATGTCTAGACTAATTAACTAAGTTAATTTACCACTGATTTAACCCAAAGCATAAACCAAACAGGGCCTGGCCCACATGTCAGTGGGTCAGGGAGGAGGTCAACCTCTGGTCAGCGGGGTCAAACGAGTTGGCGGCTCACCGCAGATGAGTGTCGAGACGGCGGAGCGCATCGAAAATCGCCCACAGGCGATGGTTTTGGGCGTGGGGAGGCTCTACGAAGAGCTACTGCTCGCGCGCAGCCGGTGGAGCAGACGGCGGGAGCTGGGGTAGCCGGTAGCAGTAGTTACGGCGAGCGAGGTGGCGGCCGGTATTCGGTGAGGTGCGTAGGTGGCGCTGTGGGGTGCAAGCGGGCAGGGGGAGGCGCTAGCGAGGCTCAGCGCAGGGCAGCAAGCTTGGTGGACACGAGCTCGGGACCAAATGGTCACCGGAGCATTTGCGACGGTAAGCGTAGGCGGCGGCGCGTTCGGTCACAGCAAGAAGGCAGCTACGACGTGCAAACAAGGCGGAGGAGAGGGGGGGGGGTCGGTTGAGGAGCTCATGGAAAGTTGAACGGAGGCCTCGGAGAGCTCGAGGAGGGGCTGGTAACGACGGGAGGTCACCGGCGATCTCGGTTGCTCGAGGTTGAAGACGACCGCAGTGACGGCATTCGGGGGCGTCCGGTGCCGCATGACTCGGCAGAGAGGACGAGGGTGACGAGGCGGAGTTTAGGGACCAATCGGAGAGGCGAGTGGTGGACGGTGGCCACGGCATCACCGAGCGGCGGCGATAGCAGTGTTCGGCCGGGGCAGAGGAGAATGAGGGAGAGAGCAGGGGTGAGCGAGGGTGTCGGCTTGATCCAGACGGCACCGAGGAGAAGAACCGCAGAGTCGTGCTATCCCAGGGACACAGGCAGGCGAACTAGTGGTGGCGTGGCGTGGCGTGCGTGCGCGCGCGTCGGCCACGCGCCTGGCCGGCTGGTGCCAGGAGGAGGACAACGCTGTGGGCTGGGCCTGTTGGCTGGCTTGCCAGGTGGGCTGCACAGGTAGACTCTCTCTCTCCCTCTCTGTCCTTTCCTAATTTTCTTTTAGTTTTCTAATACTTGCTATTTGTTTTGGCTTTATTAAAAATGCCAGGGCACTTTCGAAAATCATGAAAATATTTGTGGGTACTGTTTGGAATATTTCGAACAACACTCATTTACTTTCATGATTGTTTGGACATTTAAAATTATTTATACCATTTAAATGCCCAAATGCAATTAACTTATGATTTAATTCAGAGACCCAAAGTGACCTAGAAAAATGTGAACCATTTTTGGCAGAGGTTCTAGACCAAGACAAAAATGATGAGCATTTATGAAGGGCATTTCAGATTCATTGAAAAATATTTCAGTAAACCCTAGTGTGTTTAAGTGGTGTTGGGGGTTTCGGCCATCCCCATTTCAAGTTTCAGGAGAATTTTAAACATGATGTATCACTCTAATGCAAGCACTGACTAGGGTTGTGACAACAGATTACCCAAAAGCACCTCGGGATTCCGTGATTTGAGTGCCAAAACACACATCAAGTGAATCAATATGATACCCCATTGTCACCACAGGTATTTGTAGAACGCCATACATCAAGTGTTCTCAAATGCATAAAAGTAGCCGATAAAACGGCATCTGAAAGGGAAAACTCAATTCATCACAACAAGATAGAGAGGGAGAAACACCATATGATCCAACTATATTAACAAAGCTCGCGATACATCAAGATCGTGCCAACTCAAGAACACGAGATAGAGAGATTAAACACATAGCTACTGGTACAAACCCTCAGCCCCGAGGGTGGACTACTCCCTCCTCATCATGGTGGCCGCCGGGATGATGAAGATGGCCACCAGTGGTGATTTCCTCCTCTGGCAGGATGCTGGAATGGGGTCTAGATTGGTTTTTTGTGGCTACAGAGGCTTGCAGTGGTGGAACTTCTGATCTAGGGTCATTTCTGGGGGGTTTTTTATGTTGGGGAACGTAGTAATTTCAAAAAAATTCATACGCACATGCAAGATCATGGTGATGCATAGCAACAAGAGGGGAGAGTGTCGTCCACGTACCCTCATAGACCGTAAGCGGAAGCGTTATGACAACGTGGTTGATGTAGTCGTATGTCTTCACGGTCGACCGATCCTAGTACCGAATGTACGACACCTCCGCGATCTGCACACGTTCAGCTCGGTGACGCCCCACGGACTCACGATCCAGTAGAGCTTTGAGGGAGAGTTACGTCAGCACAATGGCGTGATGACGGTGTTGATGAAGCTACCGGGGCAGGGCTTTGCCTAAGCACCGCTATGATATGACCGAGGTGGATTATGGTGGAGGGGGGCACCGCACACGGCTAAAGATCAATGATCAACTTGTGTGTCTTGGGGTGCCCCCGCCCCCCTATATAAAGGATCTAGGGGGGAGGCAGCCGGCTAGGAGGAGGGCGCGCAAAGGGGGGGGGGAGTCCTACTCTCACCGGGAGCAGGACTCCTCCTTTCCTAGTAGGAGTCGAAGAAGGGGGAAGGAGAAGAGAGGGGGAGGGGGAAGGAAAGGGGGGTGCCGCCCCCCTCCTTGTCCAATTCGGGGGAAGGAAAGGGGGGTGCCGCCCCCCTCCTTGTCCAATTCGGACTAGAGGGGAAGGGGGGCGGCCCTGCCTTGGCTGCCCCTCCTCTTCTTCACTAAGGCCCAATAGGCCCATTATACTCCCCGGGGGGTTCCGGTAACCCCCCGGTACTCCGGTATATGTCCAAACTTGTCGGGAACACTTCCGAAGTCCAAATAGAGTCATTCAATATATTGATCTTTATGTCTCGAACATTTCGAGACTCCTCTTCATGTCCGTTATCATATCCGGGACTCCGAACTACCTTCGGTACATCAAAACACATAAACTCATAATACCGATCGTCACCGAACGTTAAGCGTGCGGACCCTACGGGTTCAAGAACTATGCAGACATGACCGAGACACATCTCTGGTCAATAACCAATAGGGGAACCTGGATGCTCATATTGGCTCCTACATATTCTATGAAGATCTTTATCGGCCAAACCGCATAACAACATACGTTGTTCCCTTTGTCATCGGTATGTTACTTGCCCATGATTCGATCGTCGGTATCTCAATACCTAGCTCAATCTCATTACTGGCAAGTATCTTTACTCGTTCCATAATGCATCACCCCGCAACTAACTCATTAGTCACATTGCTTGCAAGGCTTATAGTGATGTGCATTACCGAGAGGGATAAGAGATACCTCTCCGACAATCGGAGTGACAAATCCTAATCTTGATCTATGCCAACTCAATAAGTACCATCGGAGACACCTCTAGAGCACCTTTATAATCACCTAGTTATGTTGTGATGTTTGGTAGCACACAAAGTGTTCCTCCAGTAATCGGGAGTTGCATAATCTCATAGTCATAGGAACATGTATAAGTCATGAAGAAAGTAATAGCAGTAAACTAAAACGATCAAGTGCTAAGATAACAGAATGGGTCAAGTCAATCACACCATTCTCCCAATGATGTGACCCCATTTATCAAATGACAACTCATGTCTATGGTTAGGAAACCTTAACCATCTTTGATCAATGAGCTAGTCTAGTAGAGGCATACTAGTGACACTATGTTTGTATATGTATTCACACATGTATTATGTTTCCAGTTAATACAATTCTAGCATGAATAATAAATATTTATCGTGAAATAAGGAAATAAATAATAACTTTATTATTGCCTCTAGGGCATATTTCCTTCAGTCTCTCACTTGCACTAGAGTCAATAATCTAGATTAAACATTAATGATTCTAACACCCATGGAGTCTTGGTGCTGATCATGTTTTGCTCGTGAGAGAGGCTTAGTCGACGGGTCTGCAACATTCATATCCGTATGTATCTTGCAAATCTCTATGTCTCCCACCTGGACTTGGTCACGGATGGAATTGAAGCGTCTCTTGATGTGGCTGGTTCTCTTGTGAAATCTGGATTCCTTTGCCAAGGCAATTGTACTAGTGTTGTCACAAAAGATTTTCATTGGACCCGATGCACTAGGTATGACACCTAGATCAGATATGAACTCCTTCAGCCAGACTCCTTCATTTTCTGCTTCCGAAGCAGCTATGTACTCCGCTTCACACGTAGATCCTGCCACGACGCTTTGTTTAGAACTGCACCAACTGACAGCTCCACCATTCAATATAAACATGTATCTTGTCTGTGATTTAGAATCGTTCGGATCAGTGTCAAAGCTTGCATCGACGTAACCATTTACGACGAGCTCTTTGTCACCTCCATAAACGAGAAACATATCCTTAGTCCTTTTCAGGTATTTCAGGATGTTCTTGACCGCTGTCCAATGATGCACTCCTGGATTACTTTGGTACCTTCGTGCTAAACTAATAGCAAGGCACACATCAGGTCTGGTACACATCATTGCATACATGGAGCCTATGGCTGAAGCATAGGGAACATTTTTCATTTTCTCTCTATCTTCTGCAATGGTCGGGCATTGAGTCTGACTCAACGTCACACCTTCTAGCACAGGTAAGAACGCTTTCTTTGCTTGATCCATTTTGAACTTTTCCAAAACTTTATCAAGGTATGTGCTTTGTGAAAGTCCAATTAAGCATCTTGATCTATCTCTATAGATCTTGATGCCCAATATATAAGCAGCTTCAGCAAGGTCTTTCATTGAAAAACTCTTATTCAAGTATCCTTTTATGCTATCCAAAAATTCTATATCATTTCCAATCAATAATATGTCATCTACATATAGTATTAGAAATGCTACAGAGCTCCCACTCACTTTCTTGTAAATACAGGCTTCTCCAAAAGTCTGTATAAAACCATATGCTTTGATCACACTATCAAAACGTTTATTCCAACTCCGAGAGGATTGCACCAGTCCATAAATGGATCGCTGGAGCTTGCACACTTTGTTAGCACCTTTTGGATCGACAAAACCTTCTGGTTGCATCATATACACTCTTCTTCCAGAAATCCATTCAGGAATGCAGTTTTGACATCCATTTGCCAAATTTCATAATCATAAAATTGGCAATTGCTAACATGATTCGGACAGACTTAAGCATTGCTACGGGTGAGAAAGTCTCATCGTAGTCAACTCCTTGAACTTGTCGAAAACCTTTCGCAACAAGTCGAGCTTTGTAGACAGTAACATTACCATCAGCGTCAGTCTTCCTCTTGAAGATCCATTTATTCTCGATGGCTTGCCGATCATCGGCCAAGTCAACCAAAGTCCACACTTTGTTCTCATACATGGATCCCATCTCAGATTTCATGGCCTCAAGCCATTTTGCGGAATCTGGGCTCATCATCGCTTCCTCATAGTTCATAGGTATGCCATGGTCAAGTAACATGACCTCTAGAATATGATTACCGTACCACTCTGGTGCGGAGCTTACTCTGTTTGACCTACGAGGTTCAGTAGTAACTTGATCTGAAGTTTCTTGATTAATATCATTAGCTTCCTCACTAATTGATGTAGGCATCACAGGAACCAGTTTCTGTGATGAACTACTTTCCAATAAGGGAGCATGTACAGTTACCTCATCAAGTTCTACTATCCTCCCACTCACTTCTTTCGAGAGAAACTCCTTCTGTAGAAAGGATCCATTTTTAGCAACGAATGTCTTGCCTTCGGATCTGTGATACAAGGTGTACCCAATAGTCTCCTTTGGGTATCCTATGAAGGCACATTTCTCCGATTTGGGTTCGAGTTTATCTGGTTGAAGCTTTTTCACATAAGCATCACTGCCCCAAACTTTAAGAAACGACAACTTTGGTTTCTTGCCAAACCACAGTTCATAAGGCGTCGTCTCAATGGATTTAGATGGCGCCCTATTTAATGTGAATGCAGTTGTCTCTAAAGCATAAGCCCAAAACGATAGCGATAAATCAGTAAGATACATCATAGATCGCACCATATCTAATAAAGTGCGGTTACGACGTTCGGACACACCATTATGTTGTGGTGTTCCAGGTGGCGTGAGTTGTGAAACTATTCCGCATTGTTTCAAATAAAGACCAAACTCGTTACTCAAATATTCTCCTCCACGATCAGATCGTAGAAACTTTATTTTCTTGCTATGATGATTTTCTACTTTACACTGAAATTCTTTGAACTTTTCAAATGTTTCAGACTTATGTTTCATTAAGTAGATATACCCATATCTGCTCAAATCATCTGTGAAGGTGAGAAAATAACGATACCCGCTGCGAGCCTCAATATTCATTGGACCACAAACATCAGTATGTATGATTTCCAACAAATCTGTTGCTCGCTCCATTGTTCCGGAGAACGGTGTTTTAGTCATCTTGCCCATGAGGCATGATTCGCAAGTACCAAGTGATTCATAATCAAGTGATTCCAAAAGTCCATTAGTATGGAGTTTCTTCATGTGCTTTACACCAATATGACCTAAATGACAGTGCCACAAATAAGTTGCACTATCATTATCAACTCTGCATCTTTCGGCTTTAACATTATGAATATGTGTATCACTACAATCGAGATTCAACAAAAATAGACCACTCTTCAAGGGTGCACGACCATAATAGATATTACTCATATAAATAGAACACCCATTATTCTCAGATTTAAATGAATAACCGTCTAGCATCAAACGAAGATCCAGATATAATGTTCATGCTTAACGCTGGCACCAAATAACAATTATTCAGGTCTAAAACTAATCCCGAAGATAGATGAAGAGGTAGCGTGCCGACCGCGATCACATCGACTTTGGAACCATTTCCCACGCGCATCGTCACCTCGTCCTTAGCCAATCTTCGCTTAATCCGTAGTCCCTGTTTTGAGTTGCAAATGTTAGCAATAGAACCAGTATGAAATACCCAGGTGCTACTGCGAGCTTTAGTAAGGTACACATCAATAACATGTATATCACATATACCTTTGTTCACCTTGCCATCCTTCTTATCCACCAAATACTTGGGGCAGTTCCACTTCAAGTGACCAGTCCCTTTGTACTAGAAGCACTCAGTCTCAGGCTTAGGTCCAGACTTGGGTTTCTTCTCCTGAGCAGCAACTTGGTTGTCGTTCTTCTTGAAGTTCCCCTTCTTCTTCCCTTTACCCTTTTTCTTGAAACTGTTGGTCTTGTTGACCATCAACACTTGATGCTCCTTCTTGATTTCTACCTCCGCAACCTTTAGCATCGCGAAGAGCTCGGGAATTGTCTATTCCATCCCTTGCATATTATAGTTCATCATGAAGCTCTTGTAGCTTGGTGGCAGTGATTGGAGAATTCTGTCAATGACACTATCATCAGGAAGATTAACTCCCAGTTGAATCAAGTGATTATTATACCAGACATTTTGAGTATATGTTCACTGACAGAACTATTCTCCTCCATCTTGCAACTATAGAACTTATTGGAGACTTCGTATCTCTCAATCTGGGCATTTGCTTGAAATATTAACTTCAACTCCTGAAACATCTCATATGCTCCATGACGTTCAAAACATCGTTGAAGTCCCGGTTCTAAGCCGTAAAGCATGGCACACTGAACTATCGAGTAGTCATCAGCTTTGCTCTGCCAGACGTTCACAATGTCTGGCGTTGCTCGTGCAGCGGGTCTTGCACCTAGCGGTGCTTCCAGGACGTAATTCTTCTGTGCAGCAATGAGGATAATCCTCAAGTTATGGACCCAGTCCGTGTAATTGCTACCATCATCTTTCAACTTAGCTTTCTCAAGGAACACATTAAAATTCAATGGAACAACAGTAGGGGCAATCTATCTACAACAACATAGACAAGCAAAATACTATCAGGTACTAAGTTCATGATAAATTAAAGTTGAATTAATCAAATTACTTAAGAACTCCCACTTAGGCAGACATCCCTCTAATCATCTAAGTGATCACGTGATCCAAATCAACTAAACCAGTTCCAATCATCACGTGAAATGGAGTAGTATTCAATGGTGAACATCACTATGTTGATCATATCTACTATATGATTCACGCTCGACCTTTCAATCTCAGTGTTCCGAGGCTATATCTGCATATGCTAGGCTCGTTAAGTTTAACCCGAGTACTTTTGCGTGTGCAAAACTGGCTTGCACCCGTTGAGGGAGTCCTGGATTAAGGGGTCCTCGGACAGCCGGACTATATACTTTGGCCGGACTGTTGGACTATTGATAACCCACAAGTATAGGGGATCGCAATAGTTTTCGATAAGTAAGAGTGTCGAACCCAATGAGGAGCTAAAGGTAGAATAAATATTCCCTCAAGTTCTATCGACCACCGATACAACTCTACGCACGCTTGACGTTCGCTTTACCTAAAACAAGTATGAAACTAGAAATACTTTGTAGGTGTGACGGGATAGGTTTGCAAGAAAATAAAGAACACGTAAATAAAAAGTAGGGGCTGTTTAGATAAAGACACAACTAAACTAGTAAAAGTAAAAAGCTTGTTGTCACGAGAAAGTTATTTGTCCCTAGGCAATCAATAACTAGACCGGTAATCATTATTGCAATTTTATTTGAGGGAGAGGCATAAGCTAGCATACTTTCTCTACTTGGATCATATGCACTTAGATTGGAACTCTAGCAAGCATCCGTAACTACTAAAGATTCATTAAGGTAAAACCCAACCATAGCATTAAAGCATCAAGTCCCCTTTATCCCATACGCAACAATCCCTCTTACTCGGGTTTGTGTTTCAGTCACTCACCAACCCACTATAAGCGAATCATGAACGTATTGCAACACCCTACAGAGGGAATCCCTCATGCTTGCGCGACACGGAGGGCACCATAGGACAGCACCAATAATAAAACATACAACTCAAACCAATCACGATCATCAAATAGCCATTAGGACAAAACAGATCTACTCAAACATCATAGGATAGCCATACATCATTGGGAAATAATATATAGCGTTGAGCACCATGTTTAAGTAGAGATTACAGCGGGTAAGAGAGAGGTTACACCGCTGCATAGAGGGAGGAAGAGTTGGTGGAGGTGTTGGTGAAGATGGCGGCGGTGTTGGTGAAGATCACGGTGATGATGATGGCCCCCGGCGGTGTTCCGGCGCCACCGGAAGCAAGGGGGAGAGAGCCCCCCTTCTTCTTCTTCTTCCTTGGCCTTCTCCCTAGATGGGAGAAGGGTTTCCCCTCTGTTCCTTGGCTCCCATGGCTTGGGAGGGGCGAGAGCCCCTCGGAGATTGGATCTATCTCTCTGTTTCTGCGTTCCCTGCGTTCCCTGATTCTACCCCTTCACGGTTTCCTTTATATCTGGAGATCCGTAACTCCAATTGGGTTGAATCTTTCGCCCAGATCTTTCTCATAAAATTATCTTTCTTGCGCCAGAAGAAGAGCATCAACCGCCTTACGGGTGGACCACG
>NC_041381.1:484950767-484956672 GCF_002162155.2 Triticum dicoccoides | reverse complement strand
CGGATACCGTTTCGCGTTGATTTTACTTCCCAAAAATCATAAATATTCCAAAAAAATCTCCGTCCGTTTTTTTGTTTGGACTCCGTTTGATATTATGTTTTTGCGAAACAAAAAACATGCATCAGACAGGAACTGGCACTGGGCACTGGATCAATATGTTAGTCCCAAAAATAATATAAAAAGTTGCCAAAAAGTATATGAAAGTGAAGAATATTGGCATGGAACAATAAAAAATTATAGATATGACGGAGACGTATCAGCATCCCCAAGCTTAATTTCTGCTCGTCCTCGAGTAGGTAAATTATAAAAAAGAATAAATTTTGATGTGGAATGCTACCTAGCATAATCTTGATCATATGTATAACCATGGCATGAATATTAAGACACGAGTGATTCAAAGCAATAGTCTATCATTTGACATAAAAACAATAATACTTAGGGCATCCCAACAAACAATCATGTCTTTCAAAACATGAATGCTTTAGAAAGTTATCCCTACAAAATCATATAGTCTTGTATGCCCCCTTTTCTTAACACAAGGTACCCCTCATGCCTATCCCGGTGTCAGCCAAGCAATTGTTTCATACTTTAGTATTCTCGAACTTTTTCAACCTTCACGCAATACATGAGCGTGAGCCATGGATATAGCACTATGGGTGGAATAGAATATGATGATGGAGGTTATGTCGAGAAGACAAAAAAGGGAGAAAGTCTCACATCAACGCAGCTAATCAACGGGCTATGGAGATGCCCATCAATTGATGTCAATGTGAGGAGTAGGGATTGCCATGCAACAGATGCACTAAGAGCTATAAGTGTATGAAAGCTCAAAAAAAGAAACTAAGTGGGTATGCATCCAACTTGCTTGCTCATGAAGACCTAGGGCATTTGAGGAAGCCCATCATTGGAATATACAAGCCAAGTTCTATAATGAAAATTCCCACTAGTATATATGAAAGTGACAACATAGGAGACAATCTATATGAAGAACATGGTGCTACTTTGAAGCACAAGTGTGGAAAAAGAGATAGTAACATTGCCCCTTTTCTTTTTTTTGGTGGGCTTCTTTGGCCCCCTTTTTTTATTTAGGCTGCTTTGGCCTTTCCCTTTTTTATAGGGCAATGCTCTATAATGATGATCATCACACTTTTATTTACTTTCAACTCGATATTACAACTCGATACTGGAACAAAGATATGACTCTATATGAATGCTTCCGGCGGTGTACTAGGACGTGCAATGATCTAGCATAGCAATGACATCAAAAAACGGACAAGCCATGAAAACATCATGCTAGCTATCTTATGATCATGCAAAGCAATATGACAATAAATGCTCAAGTCATGTATATGATGATGATGGAACTTGCATGGCAATATATCTCAGAATGGCTATGGAAATGCCATAATAGGTAGGTATGGTGGCTATTTTGAGGAAGACATAATGAGGCTTATGTGTGACAAAGCGTATTGTATCATGGGGTTTGGATGCACCGGCAAAGTTTGCACCAACTCTCGAGGTGAGAAAGGGCAATGCACGGTACCGAAGAGGCTAGCAATGATGGAAGGGTGAGAGTGCGTATAATCCATGGACTCAACATTAGTCATAAAGAACTCACATACTTATTGCAAAAATCTATTAGTCATCGAAACAAAGTACTACGCGCATGCTCCTAGGGGGGAGGTTGGTAGGAGTTAACCATCGCGCGCCAGCAACCTTCATGCAAAGATAAACAATCAAAATACAATGCGCGCCAATTTGGTTACATAGTTAGTAGACCATACGTGCATGCTTCCGGAATCAGAAACCTTAACACCAACATCCTTACTGAACACAACCATCTACTAGTACCTCCCTCATATTATCACCTCTATATCGCAAAACTATTGCAAGGAATCAAACATATCATATTCAACGATCTACAAGCTTATGTAGGATTTTATGACTAACCATGTGAATGACCAGTTCATGTAATCTCTCTAAATAGATATAAGTGAAGCAAGAGAGTTTAAATTCTTTCTACAAAAGATATGCCCACGCTCTAACAAATATAAGTGAAGCAAAAGATCATTCTACAAATGGCGGTTGTCTATGTAAAGAGAAACAGGCAATCCAAACTTCAAATGATATAAGTGAAGCACATGAAGCATTCTATAAAGCCATACCCAAAATATTTAAGTGAAGTGCAATGAGCATTCTACAAATCAACCAAGGACTATCTCATACCAGCATGGTGCATAAAAGAAAAATAAAAACCTAATTGCAAAAGACGCTCCAAGAATTGCACATAATGCATGAACAAAACGAATTCGAGAACATACCGATACTTGTTGAAGAAATAGGAGATGCCTCCCCAGCATCCCCAAGCTTAGACGCTTGAGTCTCCTTGAATATTTACTTGGGGTGCCTCGGGCATCCCCAAGCTTGAGCTCTTGCCTCTCTTCTTTTTCCTCATATCGAGACATCCTCGATTAGACACTACATCCACACAAAACTTCAACAGAAAACTCGGTAAGATCCGTTAGTATAATAAAGCAAATCACCACTCTAAGTACTGTTGCAAACCAATTCATATTTTGTTTTTTCATTGTGTCTACTGTAATATAAATTTTCCATGGCTTAATCCACTGCTATAAATTGATAGATTCATCAAAACAAGTAAACTATGCATCAAAAACAGAATCTGTCAAAAACAGAACAGTCTGTAGCAATCTGAACATCCACCATACTTCTGGTACCCCAAAAATTCTACCAAAATTAGGAAACATAAACAAGTTGTATAGAAAGACAGTGCAAAAGGAATCAGAACTGTTTGACTTTCCAGGTAAAAATGTAAAATCGTGCACTACAGACAAAGTTTCTGTCCTGCACCGTACAAACCAACAAGCATTGTAAACATCCTAAAGGCAAACCTTAGCAGATTATTTTTATAATACAATGGAATTATACAAGGGGATAATTATTTTTGATGAAAAGTTTCTGTAATTAAGATTCACAAAGTTTTGGTGAGCATGAACAAAGTTCAAGGAGCTCTCCCACTTCAACAATGCTTGTCTCTCTCACTATCACTTTCCTTTTTGAAAAGTTTTGGGTTCCCCTCTTTATTTTTGTTGTTTTTAAACTATATGAAAGCACTCAACGGAAATAAATGACTCTCTAAAACTTCCGTGTTGTCTCCCTGGCAGCGCTTTCTTTAAAGCCATTAAGCTAGGCTTTTAGTGCTCAAGTAATGAATCCACCCGGATCCCAAGGTATATCAAAGCCAATTTTAATTAACAATGATTTGTAATTTAGTAGTGAGCACAAAGTAACATATATCATGCAACAACGAAGTCTAACTCTCTTCCTATGCATCGGCATATCATAAAAGAACAATTCATGCACACCAAGTAAAGGCCAATGCATAATATAAACAGTTTCTTGCAATTCTACCGTGTTGGAAACATAAAGAGGTGGAGACATAGTTCCTCTCTCATAATAAATGCAAGTAGGAGCAGCAAGCACATGCATATTATATTCATCAAAATCATCATATGTAGTAGTAAAAGGCAACCCATCAATATAATCCTTGATAAGCACAAACTTCTCTGATAGAGTATAGTCGGGAGAATTCAAAAAGATAATAGGACTATCATGCATGGGTGCAATAGCAACAATTTCATGTTTAACATAAGGAACTATAGCAAGTTCGTCTCCATAAGCATCATTCATATTGGCATCTTGGCCACAAGCATGGCAAGCATCATCAAAAAGGGATATTTCAAAAGAATCAACGGGATCATAACAATCATCATAGCAATCATCATGGCAATCATCATAGCAACCATCCTTCGGTAAGCACGAAGGGGAATTAAATAATGTATGAGTTGGAGGGTTACTCTCATTAGAAGGTGGGCACGGGTAGCTAATCCGCTCCTCCTCCTTTTGTTCTTCGCTCTCCTCATCATCTTTTTCATCCAATGAGCTCACAGTTTCATCAATTTCTTCTTCCATAGCTTCCTGCAAAATATTAGTCTCTTGTTGGATAGCGGAGGTTTTCTTAATAAATTGTTTAACATAGGCATTATAAGCATAATTATAATAACAATATTCAAGTATGGCAAAAATTTCAGATTTGTAAAGAGTAGCATCATACTTTGCAATCAACATAGCAATTTCAAAAGCACCCTTAAAAGAAACAAATTCTTCAATTTGTTGAACATCATAGTAACTATAAACACCCTTAGCATAAGAAGATAAGATTCCATTATCAATAAACTTACATTGGTAGGGAAGGTGTTTTTTAGGGTTTTCAGAACACCAAGTAAAATCATATTCCCAACATAAATTCCAAGAATAGCATTGCAAACATTGAATTTCACTCCATAATAGTTTCCCTTTTTCAGATATACGATGTCGCACATAACAAGCATGCTCATCTAAAGGTTTGCCCTCAACTAAGCTAGTTGGGGTTTCAGCACGAGCACATAGGGATCGAAGATGATCCAAGTAATAAGCTTCAGTAGTGTGATAGATTTTGAGTGGTTCTTCAACCATTGGTTCAGCAGGTACAACTAATTTTTTTGGTATTTTGCGTTTCCTACCCATGACTAAAGATAGAAACAACTAAGGACAACAAATAAAAATTACTTAGAGATAAAGCAAACAAGCACACACGAGAATATTCACCCCACGCTATGACTCCCCGGCAACGGCGCCAGAAAAAGGTCTTGATAACCCACAAGTATAGGGGATCGCAACAGTTTTCGATAAGTAAGAGTGTCGAACCCAACGAGGAGCTAAAGGTAGAATAAATATTCCCTCAAGTTCTATCGACCACCGATACAACTCTATGCACGCTTGACGTTCGCTTTACCTAAAACAAATATGAAACTAGAAGTACTTTGTAGGTGTGATGGGATAGGTTTGCAAGAAAATAAAGAACACGTAAATAAAAAGTAGGGGCTGTTTAGATAAAGACACAACTAAACTAGTAAAAGTAAAAAGCTTGTTGTCACGAGAAAGTTATTTGTCCCTAGGCAATCAATAACTAGACCGGTAATTATTATTGCAATTTTATTTGAGGGAGAGGCATAAGCTGGCATACTTTCTCTACTTGGATCATATGCACTTATGATTGGAACTCTAGCAAGCATCCGCAACTACTAAAGATTCATTAAGGTAAAACCCAACCATAGCATTAAAGCATCAAGTCCCCTTTATCCCATACGGAACAATCCCTCTTACTCGGGTTTGTGTTTCAGTCACTCACCAACCCACTATAAGCGAATCATGAACGTATTGCAACACCCTACAGAGGGAATCCCTCATGCTTGCGCGACACGGAGGGCACCATAGGACAGCACCAATAATAAAACATACAACTCAAACCAATCACGATCATCAAATAGCCATTAGGACAAAACAGATCTACTCAAACATCATAGGATAGCCATACATCATTGGGAAATAATATATAGCGTTGAGCACCATGTTTAAGTAGAGATTACAGCGGGTAAGAGAGAGGTTACACCGCTGCATAGAGGGAGGAAGAGTTGGTGGAGGTGTTGGTGAAGATGGCGGCGGTGTTGGTGAAGATCACGGTGATGATGATGGCCCCCGGCGGTGTTCCGGCGCCACCGGAAGCAAGGGGGAGAGAGCCCCCCTTCTTCTTCTTCTTACTTGGCCTTCTCCCTAGATGGGAGAAGAGTTTCCCCTCTGTTCCTTGGCTCCCATGGCTTGGGAGGGGCGAGAGCCCCTCGGAGATTGGATCTATCTCTCTGTTTCTGCGTTCCCTGCGTTCCCTGATTCTACCCCTTCACCGTTTCCTTTATATCTGGAGATCCGTAACTCCGATTGGGCTGAATCTTTCGCCCAGATCTTTCTCATAAAATTATCTTTCTTGCGCCAGAAGAAGAGCATCAAC